>NW_027104145.1:0-3420 GCF_902728285.1 Clytia hemisphaerica | reverse complement strand
ATGTTATACGCGTGTTAGTATGTTATATACAAAGAATAAAGAAATATTCAAATATCGATCTCACCTTTGCTTTAAACAACCCCCTAACAGGAAAATAGCCATTTCACAATCACTATGTCATATCTCATTTTATCTCCTGCATCACCTTGGGTATGATAACAAGAATTGATAAAAATAGCGTCAATGGGATTATATTTCATAAATGTTTCAATATTTTTATCCCCTGCTTTGTGTTTTTGATAAAATGACGTCACCTTTTTCATCTCTCTAAAACAGCTCTCTTGGAGTATTTATTGTTTTCAAAACCTGTCAATCTACCGGGTGCACCAAAAAAAGTATACAGGTTTGTCGAGATACTGTGAGCTTCAGGATTCAAATTTTTTGTTCATTCTTTAACTTGAATTTTGAGCTATCATACATTAGGTTTGAAAAAGTAGTTTGAAGATTATTTCAAGAAAACTGACTTTTTTTCCATGTTAAAATTTCAAAAAAACGATCAAAAACAGCAAGCAAACTTTTCTATTGACACTTACCTTCTTTACACATAAAAATACCTAAAAATGCAACTGTGTTCATCAAAACTTGTTATGGAATTTGAAAATATGGTAAAACAAGCTATTCCCATTTGGGATACTATTTTTGGAAAAGCTTAAAAAAGGTTTTGAAAATCTCCAAGAGAGAGGTTTTGATGTTATGTGTCTGCTATGTGAGAAAACTTTTGAAAAAAAAGATCACTATTCATTCGGTTTGTGTAAACCGCAGGTTACAGGTTGCAGGTTACAGGTTACAGGTCACAGGTTACAGGTCAACAAAGTGCAGACCGGAAAAAAGATAATAAGATCATAACATATACATAACATAATATCAATACATAAGGCATTAAACTACAAAAAAGTAATACATGTTATTTAGATATTATAAAATGACAATTGAATAGAATAACAACCTAGTGACACTTACTTACAAAAATAATGACAAAATCATAAAATATGATGCCTAACAAGACAAAAGCACGAAAAATATTTATCATGCAAAATGTGATGTGGATGGTGTGAATGGATAAAAAATGGCACCAAACAGAAGCTTGCAAGGTCCCTAAGAGAGTGGTTTTAGAAGGATGGAACTTATTAATTATTCAGTTATTATTTTAATGTCTTAATGACAATTTTTGACAAAAATATTAACAGAATCATAAAATCTGATGCAAGAAAAGACAAAAACACGAAAAATATTTATAATACAGAATGTGATGTTGATAGTGTGAATAGATATAAAACGGCACCAATCAGAAGCTTGTGAGGTCCCTAAGAGAGTGGTTTTAGAAGGATGAAACTAATTAATTATTCAATTGTTATTTTAATGACTTAATGACAATTTTTGACAAAAATATTGACAGAATAATAAAATATCATGTCTTACAAGAGAAAAACACCAAAAATATTTAGCATACCGAATGTGATGATAACAATATGGCTGGATATAAAAATACACCAATCAGAAGCTCGTGAGTTCTCTGAGAAGGTAGTTTTAGAGCGATGTGTTTTATATATGTAACCATCATATAACATTACAAACATTACAATATGTAATATACCTGTTATACGTATAATATGGTTTCAAATATTTTCTGGTCTGCGTTATACACTGCGCAAACTGCGAAAGATCGCTAAAAGCACATGGTTAAATTTTGATGTTTGAAATGGTTTTATATGGATGAAATTGCTTGAGAATTATGTTTTTGATAATTCTTTGTGTTTTCCAAACATTTTCCTCTGCAATGACATTGATTAGAGTCAACCTGTCATCACTGACCTGTAACTTGTAACCTGTAACCTGCAACCTGTAACCTGCGGTTTACACAAACCGCTATTCATTCCTCGGCTAGTTCCTCAAAGAACTTGGGTCTGCATGAGTTTGCTCGTGTTCAAAATGTTCATGACGTGCAAATAAGATAGAGAAACTGTTGGCAAAATATAAATAAGAAAAAAACAATAAGAAAACAATAAAATTGTGTTTAATTGTCATTTTCTCTTATTTATAGCGTGATTGCTGTTTTTAAGGATTTTTTGAAATTTTGACATGGAAAAGAACTACATTTTCAAATTTTATGTATGATAGCTCAAAATTTAAGTTAGAGTATCCTCTATACAATTAAAAAAGAATGAACAAAAAATTTAAATCCTGAAGCTCACAATATCTCAACAAACTTGTATACTTTTTGGTGCACCCGGTATATCCACTTGCAGCGTCAGCATCCTATTATGTATGAAGAATATTTTATTGTTAATTGGCGTACAAAACCTCATACTTTGAGATAACATCATTATTTGTACATAATTTATATAAGTGTCATTTGTTGTCAATATTTGGGGTTGATGATTTGTCGTTTAAGTTTTTCTAAATAACATTATTCAGGGATTTTTCTAAGCACTTTTTTACTACCGTATACCGGCAAAAATACTCAATCCAAGATTGAGTTATGAAACTCAATCCGAAATATAAAAAAAATTTTACAAGAAAAAAGTTTCAAAGCAGTTTTCTCATAGAAACGCCAATTGTTTGTTTTTAATCAGTATAGAGTAAAGACAACACTACTGGGTCAGAAACCGTTCGATTCGAACACACGAACGCTTTTCCATTCGTGACGAACGGATTAACCGTTCGCAACGAATGGAATGCTTTTGCATCCTTCGCGAACGCTCTAATACAAAAAAGTTTTATTGAAACTGTTCGCGACGTACGCTTATGCTTTTTAACCCGTTTGTGACAAACGGTCTAAAAAGAAAACCGTTTGTGAAGAACGCTTACGAAAACTTGAGATATGAAACCGTACGCGAAGAATGCTTTTCCGTTTGCCGTGAATGCTTTTAAAGAATCATTCAAAAACCGTTCGTCACAAACAGTTTTAATGGGCAAAGTTTTCTATGAACATTTATTTTTGCATTTACTTGGATTTTTGGAACGGGAATGAATTTACTTATTGAGTTACTTCTTTCATTAAAGTTTTTTTCAAAATGATAACTTTATAGAAGGGGTCAAAATTGAAAAAGCGATTTGATAAAAGTGATCTTTGAAATACTCTTAAAAGTTTCGAAAAAGCGATTCGATAAAAGTGATCTTTGAAACACGCATAATTCGATAAAGAATAGAGTAAGAGACATGGGTGTATGTGAGATTTGTTCTTGATGATGAAATGAATTTTTAAGAGAATCCTCATTATTACTTGTAAATTCTTTTATAGATTTTTTCATAAAAAAAAACAGATTTGTTGTTATTCCTTCTTTCGCTTTTGCCACAACTCTTTCGCGCCCCCCAGACCCCCAGCTATAAATCGCGCTTGCTCGTGTTTTGTGACGCTTCTGAAACTCAATCTAATTATACAAAAACGGTAGTAGCTCAAAGTGCTTGAAAAAATCCCTG
>NW_027104144.1:192969-265213 GCF_902728285.1 Clytia hemisphaerica | reverse complement strand
AAATCCAAAAAATTATTTGATTTATTATAAACTTATTTTAGACTGGTATCTGGATTGCACTCAAACAAACCCAACAAGTATAATGACAAGTGGCAACTGCTCTAAACTAAACAAAACTCTAAATCAATCACTCTGATCACTTTTAAATTCTCACTTTTGTCCTTCATGCGTTTCTTATCTCTCACCCTTGACCACTCTTTCTCTCCTACCTCTCGTGCAGAGTACCCCCATTTTTCAATAATCCTTGTTTCAATAAACTTTTACAATGAAAAAATTTCTTAGTCCGATTTAGCTAAGTGGAAACACCCTTCCATAACTAACTAATTAATTATTTTTTTAGGTTTCTTTTCTTTTCTTTTTTAGTATATTTTAGCTTATTTCCTCAAAAATGTAATCAAACTTTCATCTCATTTTTGACATTTTTTAGTTTACAACAGCAACCATTTTTACTGTTGAATATTTTGAAATTGATGTTTGTATAGGTTTTTCCATATATTTTCTAGCTTTAGGTAGCTATCCTTATGGCCTTTTCCTCTCGTATTTAGCTATTTTAACTTGTGCTTTTTTTAGTATTTTACTTACACCATTTCTGGTGGTTTTTTAATGTACATAGCTCTACCGAGTTTTTAAAAGAGAAAATCATCTTATCTCTAATCTAAAATAGTCCCTCTCACAATTACCATAACAAATAAATTTTATTAGGATTACTTAGGCGTAGAAACTTTCGCAGATAGAAACTTTCGCGCTTTTCGCGAAAGTAAATATCTTTGAAAATTCTTAACAGGGCAATTCGCGAAAGTTTATGCTCAAAACAATTGGAAATCTATATAACCTCGAAAGTTTATACTCGCCCAGAGTACTATTTTCTTTTGAAGTAAGAATTCAGATTGGTTACATTTTACCACCATTTTTAGGGGGAGAAGACATAACTTGGACCCCCCAATATGGACCCCAATATGGACCCCATTATGGACCCCAATATGGACCCCCTCAAAAATTGCAAATTGCATCACGACACCACGCGGTTGAATTGTATCATGGTTACCACATGTTTAATTTCATAGACAGGCTATTTATTTGTATTTCTTGAAATAAAATCATTTCATTATCAAAAATAACTTTGAAATTATGTTTTAGAACATAAGGTCACACGTGTCTTAGACACAGGGCACAGGTCATACAAATTACAGACCAGAAAAATTGTAACGCGCTTGTATCATATAATTTATATATATATAACATGAAAATAATATATGCAATGGAAATGATGTATACAAAATATGCTATTTAGAAGTTTTCAATGACAAATCATCAATCCCAAATATTGACAAAAATGACACTTAAGTTATGTAAATAAGGACATTATCAAAAAATATGAGGTGTATACACCAATTTACAACAAGTGATGCTCAATAGGATGCTGGCGGTGCAAATGGATATAGATTGTGATGCAATGAAAACATTAAATGCTCCAAGAGAGCTGTTTTAGAGATATGAAAATACTACTTTTATGATTATTTTTATTTTTATTTTCGTATGAACAGAGCATTACATAACTTCAAGTTTTGAAAGGATGTGTTTCTTCCACGAGAAAGATGTTACCTGTCATTTTCCTGACAAAGTGACACTTTTCGACAAAAATATTGACAGGGCACTTAAGTGGGATACCTGCAAGCTTTATTTACACCAAATATTTTAATTGTACCAAATGAGATGCCTTTGATATAAATAGATGAATATTGTCAAGAGGCAAACACTGGGAAGCGCAGTTTTAGAGATACAATTCTCATCAATTATTCTTTTGTCCTTATGTTGACAAAATGACTTATTTTTACAAAATAATGATCAGATGGTCAAATATAAAGCTTCTTTAATCAACCAAAATGCTTTCCCGCCATTTTTGAGGGGGTCCATATTGGGGTCCATATAGGGGGGTCCATATTGGGGTCCATAATGGGGTCCATATTGGGGTCCATATAGGGGGGTCCAAGTTATGTCTTCTCCCATTTTTAGGAATGTGTGAAACAAAAGATTCTATTCGTCGCTCTTCCTCCAAACGCAACTCACCTTACCCGTGTTCCGTGGGCTGAAGGCAAAATGGAGAAAGATTTTGACCGACTGGCGGATGGAGGTAAGATTGAATAAGGACAAAGTTAGTTTCTTGGGATTTAGAAAATGCTAAAGTGTTCTTTAAAATGTGATTAATTTTCGTTTTTTTTCTACCTGCGAATAATATCTGACCACTAATCACGGATTTCTCGATTTTCTTTCGACCGTCAAAATTAGTGCTGGTGAAAATTAGTTCTTGACCTATGTTTGGATGACACTAGTTATTATTATATCGTTTTAGAATTCTGGTAGCACGATTCCAAAGGCAGAGTTTCCACATTTGGTATTCAAGCTGCACGAGACGCTCCAGTCAGATTCACTCATCAGTGGTTTCAAGACTTGCGGCATCTATCCACTAGATCCAGAACCGTTATTGAAGAAAATCCCAACAGCGGTAATTTGGAATTTTAACTTTAAAATTTTCTTTAGCAAATAATTATTGTCTTATGTTATATGTTCGACCCTTACATTTCTCCCTGGAGTTATGAGTAAAGATGTTTATTATAATGAAGATGTTACTAATTAATTCTTTTCCAGGAACAGACAATATCAAAAGAAACATGTTTAAAAGAAGTCACCGTGCAGCATCTGGTCGGTATGCGAGAAGTGACCAAAAGAGTGGCAGAAAAAGAACGGCCAAAAAGACCCTCAAAAGAAGGACATTGTGTCTGGGCGACCAATTTCACCCAAGGATTTGTTGTCATCATCAAGTTCGACATCAACTTCGTCACCATCAATGTCATCGACATCGACATCAACCCTATCATCGTCAGCATCAAGTTCGACATCAATCCCGTCATCGTCAGCATCAAGTTCGACATCAATCCCGTCATCGTCAGCATCAAGTTCGACATCAATCCCGTCATCGTCAGCATCAAGTTCGACATCGACCCCGTCATCGTCAGCATCAAGTTCGACATTAAATATCTCCATCACAAATTTCAGCGATGTTGAAGATGAGATTGAGAGCGCCGACGACGATAACATTTTAAACGAAGGTGAGAAAGGCGAAGAAAATCTAAAAATGCCTACTAAAAAATTCCTCGCATGCAAAATGTTCTAATGTTGTTGTGATTTGGGCATCTTCGTTGAAAGCATGCTAATTAGTTTTTAGTGATTACTACATCGTTAAAATTTTATTTTCAAATATAAGTAATAACACTTCACATCTATATATTAATAGCGGTGCTTTGTGTGTCTGTGTGTCACCACTTTCGTTTTCGCTTTGTTTGTGTTTTAGAATAGACGATATCGGCAAAAAATTTCACGGACTATATTGACTTACTGAATTTTTTTGCGCAATGCATCATGGGTAATCATTCGGGGAGAATTTCGTTAAGCCGATATCGTCTATTATGACTTTTAGTCTCTTGCTTCACAAATTTGTTCTATTGGATTCGCGCCATTTGCAAAAGATTTCGCAAGCAATGTTTTGTTCTCGATAAGTTTGTTTTGGTTGACAAATCGGATAGAGCCTGGTTTAGACTTTATTCAGCCTTTGTTTTGAAATTTAAGGCCCATCTACATTTAGTAATTTTAATTTCTGCCCAGCTTTGCCTGATCCTGTTTTTCTCTTTTCTTTTGTTTGAAATGTTTTCGAATGTATTTAACGATCGTACTTATTAATGACATTCGAATTCTTTTCAAAACAAAACAAGTTTCTTTTATAGAAAAGAACATTTCAAATGTACAGTAAATCAAAACATAAATTTAAAAAGTTTGTCGAACAATAACAGCATTCAAAGGGCGATCAAAAGCAAGAGAATAAAGTAGTCCATCTCTTTAACTGTGTACGTTATTTTACATGTTTAAATTCGAAAAGTTATGACAAGGGTTAAAAAAAACAATTTAGAATTGACTTATTTATCTTTGTAGATCTGATAAAAACAAAGTTGCACTATTCTTTGTGGCTTTCCCGCCCGGGGGGGGGGGGGGTACTAGGGTTGCGAGCTGACGGGGGGGGGGTGCCGCCCGACTTTCGAAATTTGGACCCTTACCGGGACTAAGAAGGAGAAAACAAAGGAAAATTTTGGGAATTTTACGACCCTTAGCGGGACAAATTTGACCAATTTTGACCAAATTTCGATCTTTCAGGGGGTAAAAAGTTGAAATTTTCCTATTTTTCCGACCCTTGCCTTAGCGGGACTTTGGCAGTCCAAAAAAGGTACCCTTAAGGGCGGGACATACCGTACCCCCCATTTGCCTAAGTACCCTCCCCCGGGCTTTCCCGCTTTTTCATAAAGAATTGTCTTTTTAACATTTCACTCCTCTTTACCATGACATTTTCTCAAATTGTCGAAAACTGGACGGCGTATTTAACTCCGGGGGAGGGTTAGAGTCAAACTTTGAAGATATCTTTTTATTCATTTGATCGTTATTTTAAGCCAGCTTCAACATCCAAAGGACTTTTAGTGCGTTCAGTTACAGCTTAACCGGAGTGCGACGCCGGGTACCGGCTAGTTTCTCATATTATATTAACAATCTGTGGCGTGATAGAGAGAGAGTACAATTTAGTGATTGATTGATAACTTAAGTATGTATTGGTTTAAGTTTGATTTTTTATTTCGAAGACCAGCCTACAGCTATGTCGAAATTAGAAGACGCATGTCGATATTAGACGATCCTACGGTATGAAAATTAAAGTATGCATTTGAGAAAATTCATACTCGAATACTCATACTTGATGCATACTTCAATCATTTTCTTAAGGGAAGAGTAGGGGAAAGAACGAGAATTTGAAAAGTCGGACTAGAACCCGGTTCGAGCCCGTACACCCGTGACCGCTCACCGCAAGAGCTGGTGAACCGACGGGTACAAAATGCATAAAACATAATCATAAGGGGTCACTCACAAATCGATTTTAAATTCAAATATGACGTTTTGATAGCTAACCAACCCACCCACCCCACATAACGTCACTCAAAAAAATCTGGTACTTTGATTCTTTTTCTTCAGCCAAAACGTCAAAACCAACTCATGCTCAACGCCATCACCATATTTTCGACTCGAGTGTTGCAACCAACCAACCAAACCAACGCGGCTTTGACCACTGGTTTCTAGAACCGACTTGCCCAGACTGATAAAGCTCGATGCTTGCCCAAAGTACTCGTTGCTTCCAGCTGGAGTGTGACGCGTGCAAAAAATGAAAATGTTTCGGCGGACAAATAGTTTTTATATTTTATAAATATAATGGAGAGTTATAATTTTGGATTTCAAAGTTATTTTATCATGAATAATTGAATATTTCAAAATTGCACATTGCTTCCTTTTCTTTTTTATCCTCCACGCACCACACCACACACCCACTTTCTTCTACCCGACATTAGAGCTTTAGCGTGGGCGGCCGCCAATACACTATCGGAATATCAGATAAGACATTTTCTAGAACAAAAAAGAAGTTGTTGCAAAGAATATTTTTCGATTTCGAATGTTTTGTTTTGGTTTATGTCATTTGAGTGTGGGGAAGAAAAATTTTGAATACCAAGTGAGCGAATTTTATGATTTGTGATTTTGAATATTGTTGATTTGTTGTTTATATTGGAGTGATTGAAATTGTTGTAAGTGTTTTAGTACGATGCCAAAGATTCAAAAGACTTTATTTGGGAATATCGCATCAAGGGAAGAAACTTATTATAATCATGAACCGGCTACAAACTTTGAACAATTCGTAGAGGCATTTTATTTCTTCAACAAAGATGGGGCGACCAAAAATTGGATTTACAAGGAAGCCACAAAGAAATGGAATGTGGGGGGCGTACGAGGTTTCGAATTACCGCCATCTCGGCCATATTTTTGAAAATTACCGTTATCCCGTCCAAAATTTTCGAAAATACCGGTCATATAATAATAAGTCAAAAATTCGGCAAAATGGAATAGGATGTGTATGAGGTAGATCACTATTTTTGTATTTTGTTAAACATTCGAAATTCGAATCTTTGTCTGGTTTCTCCGCGCCCCTGACAATTGAAATAATCAAAACAAATAGTTTCTATACTTCATAGAAACCGGGCTTTATAAAGCGCCGTGCACATTTGCATTAACGTTTCAAAAAAGGATTTTTTATGAAATGGTGTAAGATTTTTTTTACCTGATGCTGACTCCTGTGACAACCTTTTTTAATAGTCCGAAAATTTGATGTACCATCTACGTATAGACGGCTTTCCGATCGCTGTTTGTTTACATCCCGTTGCGCATGCGCGAATCTCAAAAACAAATTGGGGGCAAAACATTGCGAGTCGCCGCCATTTTGATAACTCAACACAAGCAAAACGAAGCAAGGAGAAGGACATTTATCTGCAACTTTCAAACTTTAAGATAACAAAAAAAATAACAGTTTTATTCAAAACTTGAGTCATGCCTTCATGTTGTGCTTTTGGCTGTACACATAGAAAGTCAACACGTCCAGATTTGGTTTTTTATCGTTTTCCAAAAAAAGACAACACACTCAGACAAAAATGGATACAATCTCTCAAAAGAAAAGATTGGGGAAGTCAAGAGGATTTGGAACATGCAAGACTGTGTAGTGCCCACTTCATTTCAGGTTGGTAAATTACCTTTGCTTATTCTTTTTACTGTTAATTATTTTGGCCATTAAAGTTTCTGCTTGATTTTGACTGAAAATTAGGTGAAAGAAAAAAGACAAATACTGTCTTTCATGCAGTATAATGCTTAATGCTTGCTTAGCATTTTTAGAGTTGAACTAAAATGAAGGCTAGTATAATCAGAATATATCAGCTCATTGAAATATTTCTTTTTTTCTAATCTCAGGGAGAAAATCAAATGACCCAACACATTTTGATTATGTTCCATCAATATTTACCCACACGAAAGTCTCAAATTCTCAACAGCAGATAAAACTTAAACGCCAAGAACGTATCAACAAACGCAGATCTTTGGAAGTACAACCTGAAAAAGAATTTGACAAACACAACACCAATGACGATCAGTTCCCATCCTAAGAAAATTCAGGTAATTAATTTTTTATTATCGTATCAATATGTCCTATTATTTATTTGCTCACTCAGCATATTAAAATTAGAGAATTTTCCTCTCTTTCTCTCACAGCCAGCTGTTTTTCATAATTTTGTTTGTGTTAGGTTTTTGTCTTGTATTGTCTGATTGTATACAAATCTAGAGGGTTCCTTTAAGCATATCCTCTTCAATCAAATGAAGTGGCATTGTGGTTTTTATGGTTATACTTATTTGCAAGTTTTAGGGGGATAAAATTGAATTAAAAGAGTGTGTGTTTCATTTTAAAAAGGCTATGATGAGTTTTTTACCTACTATAAATATGTTTAAATGATCCTTTTATTTTTAAACTCTTTTTCAGAAATGGAAATGGAACAGTCCCAAGTTGATGTTGCCTCCTTACACGAAAAGATCCGACAGTTAGAAAATGCAAATTTTTTGTTGACTCGAGATAACAACCAATTAAAAGCTGATCTTTCTCACACAAAAGAAATACTTGTGAAGCAGCAAAATGACTCCATCCGTAGAATGCAGGAAAGCCAGCGTTTCAAATCCATCATTAAGAAATTAAGAAAGTTATTTTTCAGATATTCGAATATAAAGAATAATCCAAAAATGATTTTATTTTACACTGGCCTTACCAAACCCCTTTTTGAATGGCTCTTAAAGTATGGTCCTAAAAAGATTGTATGTAAGAAGTTGAAGTTGGAGGACCATTTACTATTAATTCTAGTGAAATTGAGAAGAGGGCTAACCAACCAGGATCTTGCATATCGTTTCGGTCTGGGATCGGGAACCGTTTCCAGAATTTTTCGACATTGCATCACCAAACTGGCAGAGTTTTGCGCAACCAACCTGATCTATTGGCCTGAAAAAATGGCTTTGAGAAAAAACCCATAAAAGTGTTTAGAGGAAAATTTCCCAAATGTGTTGCCATCATTGACTGCACAGAAGTGTTCATTGACCGACCATTTGACTTAAACACAAGAGCAAGGACTTGGTCAAATTACAAAAACACAAACACAATAAAGTACTTTGTGAGTTGTTCACCCACTGAGGGCTGTTAACTTTTTATCAAATGGTTGGGGAGGTCGTGTGTCCGACAAAGAAATCACCATAAAATGTGGTTTTTTAGATTATATAGAAAATGGAGACCAAGTCCTTGCTGACAGAGGATTTACCGTTAGTGAGGAAGTTGCCTACCATGGTGGTATATTGATAATTCCGTCCTTTACCAAAGGAAAGAAACAACTTCCAAAAAAGGAGGTTGATTGGGACAGATACATTGCAAGAGTGCGTATTCATATTGAACGTGTTATTGGAAGGATGAGAAAATTTAATCTTATATATACAAGAATACCACTGACACAGGTTGATTTGCTGGATGAGATAATGGTTTGTATTCCTGGGTTAGTTAATATGAACAAAAAGATAGTTACTTAAAATGTAAATACTGAATCTAAAATGATATAAACTATTATCTATATTGTTTAAAGTCATTGTATATATATAGTATGAATATATATTTACATTTCAATATGTTAGTTTTTCAAAGTTTAAAGTTTTTTATTTTTATTAAATTGTATTTTAGTGATTTTTATCTTTGGGTTTTTTTTTACCAGCCGTTTTTTCTTGAAACAATCAGGACAAAACCATTTTTTGTCACCACTATGTTTTCTTGTCAGGTTTACACACGAATAATGAAACCATTCAATTTCACACGAGACTCCATCACACGCAATCATTGGGCAAAAGGTTGGCCTTTTACAAAGGCAAAATAGTTTGTTTGGTTTAACATTATTTGGGTCCATGCTTCTTGTGATCAATTCAGGAAGGATAACTCGAAGGAATACTTGTTCAAGTTTGTTTTTTATTTTTTTGCAAAATTCTTCATCTTTTTGACACGGATACGTTTAGTCTCAACGCTAGACCATACAAAGAAGTCACAAAAAGATTTTTTCGTTACTAGCATTTGTAATTGCATCTGGAAATAGTAATCATGTTTTTCATTTATTTTTCCATTCTTGATTGGGCCATTTTTTTTCTCAAGATATTTAGTCAGAGTTTGCTTTTCACACATTTTGGGACATTTTATTTCAACGAGACCAGGTCCTTCAGTACAACATTTACACTCAGTCAATCCATCAGGGCTGGCACCTAAATATGGAAATTTTTCATTGATATGCAGACCTGTAGTGGTTGCCTTAAAATCTTCATGTAACAAACTCATCTGCTCAACATAAGATTTGAAAGCTTCAGGCTCAGATTTTTTGCCATATTTAGTGGACTCGTTACCTTCAAATCGGTTGTACTGCATTATTTTGTCAATAGTTGATCTTGCAGGCTTTTCAAACTTGAAGGTGAAAGCCTGATGACAGTTGGAGGATGTAATCCTACCAGCTCGGTACATCTTCCAGGAGTCTGTTTCACTTTGGGTGGTTGTAATATTTTTCAGGTTTTCGTACTGTCTTTTATTTGTAATTTGTTTATAGTTTTGATAGGTTTTTTCACATCTTTTTTGTAACTTTTCAGTTAATAATTTATGCTACAAGGGTCGAAAAATCTTGTTAACAGTTCAGGAATCACATTACCCTCTGACTCGTCAGCAGTATCAGTAGATTCTCCTTCACTTTCTGTCTCAGAATCAAGTTCAATACTAACACATGTAAGAAGAGCTGCCTTTGGAGATATTTGCTTTAGTTCTCGTAGCATATTTTCTTGTGTTTCAGTGCAAAATTTTACTGGGTCAGCTGAAGAAAATCCTGTCAGGGTTCCATTGAAAGGTTCATCAATTTCAGGTGTAGGGTTTGCAATTTTTGGTCTTTTGAACGACATAATTTTCAATGGGGCAGGATGACATCTATTTCGTGACTTCTTCCACTGGCATAGGATACTAGTACAGACTTTTTCTTTGTTAAGATTCAATTCACATCCTTTTTCCAGCTTGAAGAGCATTGCACCGAAATGACTGCATGCACCACCAAGGCTAAAAATTACAAACATTAAAGAATTTAGCTGAATAATTATGTGTATAATGCTTGTCAGAATATTAATTCATTTTGGAGATGCTTCTTCCTTGTGTTAGACTATGAAATGGGGAAAAAGGGGATTTTTTCTAAATTTTATGATAGGCTAAACTTTAACTCACCCGGCCATGCATGTACAGTTTCCAGTTAGAATCCACCCGAATGACACACCATGTATCATATAATTCTTCCTTTTGCCCTTGGCGTTGACTAGGCAATACCGATGATTTGAGGAAGACGAAGTCAAACGTCTTCTTTTTGGATTTATAGATAAATATATCTTGCACATGTCCGCACACGAAGAAGTTCCAAGCTTCCAATGATTTATAACACCTGATTTTGTCCCTTGTATACTCACTAGGAGTTTCTAATAAGTAAAACACGATGTCTGCATAAGCAATGTCTGGCATTAAAGTTTCATCTTGTTTCCATCTATCATCTTCAATCGAAAAAGGATCAGGCAGCAGTCTCCCGCTATTCAATGTTAGTTTTTTCTTGTATCCTTCTTTGTCTTCGGTTTCAAGATCTTTATAATACGAAGAATAAGACTTTACATCCCATGCAGCCATGTTGATCAGAAGCAGGGATGGAAAGAAATTGAAGATGAAAACATGTGTGTTCATAAAAAAAATTTTCGCGGGGAATCTTTTTAAAGATATATATATACTACAAGAAAGTATTTCACCAAGGTTAAAAAACATGCCCCTACTTGACAGCTTAAATGTTTTGGTTAAGGTGGGTACAAGAAAGCTTCACTGTGTAGATAGACCATTAAGACAATCAAGCTGTCAATCATGGCTAATTCCGTGATTTGATTGGTCTATTATCCAATGTTTACAATCAGAATAGTCTTAACTTCCCATGAATTTTTTTTCCTGTAAACTAAGTTTAGATCTAAAATAGCGAGGCAAATTTTAAAAATAAACTCGTTCGACAGAAAACAGAAAGATGTTAGACATTAGAAGCAGCACACAATAAAATGGCGACTCAATACTTTTGGATTCCTTGAAAGACTTCCTAATTTTTGCAGAACTTTGCCTGGCTCGCGCTGTGATTTGTTTTTATTTTGCCCCCGAAACCGCAAGGGGACTGGTAAGTAAAAACATGTGACGTCACCCCGAACTCGTCTATGGCTTTTACCGAAATACCGTTGTTTTTTATAAGAATTGCCTCATCCCGGACGAAAAATCAGGTGTTTTACCGTCACCGTGACT
This sequence comes from Clytia hemisphaerica, assembly GCF_902728285.1. Lineage (NCBI taxonomy): Eukaryota > Metazoa > Cnidaria > Hydrozoa > Leptothecata > Clytiidae > Clytia > Clytia hemisphaerica. The sequence goes on along the minus strand of NW_027104144.1, from coordinate 253,896 downwards.
CTTGCAAAATACCGTTTCCCGAACACTTTTTATCGTTTTTACCGCTCCCCGGCCCTAAATTGGGCCTCATCCCGAGTACCGTCAGATCGTACGCCCCCACTGCTATTGCAAAGAGAAAAGCACGATTCCAAAAATTCTAGTAAGTCTTCGAAATCTCTCCCTGAGAAGGATAATCAAAAACCTTCAACTTCATCATCAAAAGCCGATCACCCAAACCAAAGTGAAGACCCCGGGGGGTACTTAGGCAAAATGGGTGCCGGGTATGTGCGAGCCATAAGGGTACCTTTTCTCATTCCTCAAAAGTCTCTCAAAGGGGTACAAATTCAAAAGTAAGTCTCTGAAAGGGTCCCAAAATCACGAAAATCAAAAATTTCTCTCTCAAAGGGTCACGATTTCCAAAAGTTTTGACCAAAATTTGGTGACAATCAAACCAAAATTTGGAAAAAGTCTCTCAAAGGGTCCCAAAATCACCAAAATTTTGTCTCTCAAAGGGTCGATTTTCGATTTTCGGCTCGGACATACCCGTCACCTGGCAAACCTAGTACCCCCCCCCCCCGGGTGAAGACAAAGGACCTTTAACAGATCCATCGAGTGCAAATACATTGTCAGACACTTCGGCCACCAAAACTCCAATTCAGAATGATATAAATTTCTTTCTTAATTTGTTGAAAGAGGGTTTATCAAAGGATTTTATAGAATCGGTAATAGACCAAAAATTGGTATACCGATCAGTTTCTGTACTCGCAAAATGTTATCTCGCATTTTTAGCTGATTTGACCTATCATAAAAGTAACACTATCAAAAACCGTGATTCGTTATTGGCATCGGATTTAAAAGAACTACAGCAACAACTTAGCTCATTTGTAAATCTGGTGGAGGAAATGAATCAAATTAATGTTACATCTTTAATTGGGCTTTCCAAGTTGCAGTTGAATATTGCGAATAAACTGAAGAAAATCAACGAAATTGGAGTCTCTGCCATGTAAATCAAGGAATTCATTGAAAATAAAAAGCTGAAGCAGAAACTTCACTGGCGTGTTGCACAAATCAAAAAAAGGAATGCATTAGCTGCTGGAGACCCTGAGCGAAAATTGAATAAAATAAAGTTCTTTTGCAAAAACGGCTTCGATTTAACTTGGGACTGTGCTATCAAAAATCTTGCTGATTATTTGGAGGATGGTGTTTCTGAGTATTTTGGGATGAAAGCTAGTGAAATCTTGCATATAGCCAGCCTACTGGATTTCTCATCCATTGTAACGCTGGACGACTTGAATTGCTCAAACTCTGTTACAATCTTATTATTGAACAAACTTCCATAGTATAGCGTTTCTATGGATGGAAAAACAGTTATTGTAAATTTCATGCAAACTAATGACACGTGCGATTTGTTGGACACTTATTTTGAAGTCAACAAAGTGGACGACGAAGAGAAAGAAAAGCGTAAGTGTATCATATTTGTTTCAGAGGCTAGGTATCTCAGTTTCACTAAAATCGAGAAAAATTCTTTAGTTTTTCAATCATCAAAATAAGAGATTGTAGTACCAGTTTTGTAGCTACTTGGGGTACAAAATATATCTATTCTCCTACAAAAATTTTCCATCTCTTTTCTACACTACTGTAATGTCCATCAGGTTTTATCTAAGTCCTTGATCTCATTATGAATTTTAGCAAGCTCGAGTAAATCCAAAGAAGTGAAGGCTGGTCCACACAGGAAAAAAGGAGCACCTACCATTGTTAGTAAATTCCCAACCATCCTAGAGAAGATCGAGGAATTTTTGAAGTTTAATTAATGGGTTCAAAGCGCAAGAAAAGCGACGTGACGATAATTTCCAATCCTGTGGTGTTTCGGTTAAGGAGGTCCGTCAACACTTACTCAAATCTGTCCCCGGATTGGAGGATCATGGGATTTCGACAACAACAATCCGATACATGTTTGTTCCTCCCAGGGAGGAGGAGTGCAAAAAGGTTTGTACATAAATAGGCTTAAGGCAATATTGATATGTTTTTATTCGATGCTTGGGAAAGAGAAATCCAAATTCAAATGACATCTTAAGATTACGCGATTTTTATCTTATTTTAAGTAACTTTCAAGCAAACACTTTGTTACGTCTGTATTAACTGTGAAAATATTATCTTGTTATTTTCTCTCAAAATTATAGGTATAAAAGTCTAGTGTCGTGCAAATTGCCGAAAAAGGACAATTTACTTCGAAACGAATCAGAGAGTGCGCATTTTATCCACTCCCAAGTGATCCTCCATTTGGAACACTCGTCAAATCATAAAGAAGATTTCTGTGTGATAAGCGCGGTTGCCATGAATAAAGTGCACGTCAGAACACTTGCTGTCTCAAGGTATCAGTTATTGATTTATTACCAAGGAAGTGGGATGTTTAGCTGTCTCCCTGACTAGTTTTGAATTTTTTTGTTTATCGGGCTATGATAAATCAATGGTTTAGATAAACCTGATTGTTTTATAGCTCTTGAATCTAGAAGATTAAACTTAAATTTGAATTTTCTTCAGGTATCACCAAATCCGGAAATTCTTCCATACAAACGAAAAAGTCAAGTACAATGACCACGATTTTCCTTTGGGGTATAAACTTATACCATGTGGATACCTGTTTTTGACGAATGACATAGATGAACTGGCAGTGAAAGAAAATTCCCAAATATTTTTTTCAATATGCTCTATGTGCGTTAAATAGCAAACATTTTAATTTCTGGTAACAAATAGGACAGCTTTGTGATTGACACATTTCTATTCAAACATACCTTTTGGCCACAACTTATGTTTGTGCTCGGATGTCTCTGTTTGAAATCTATATGCACTAAAAGTGTTTTGTTTTTATTTTTAAGCTTGTTTCGGTGGCCCCAGAAGCAGATGTTGACGAGGTTTTCGATGAGTATGGGTGTGCTTTATCTAATGACGTAAGTGCTTTGCCAAATTATAAATTTAGTAATATCAATAATAAATACCTTTTGGTTTTTAAAGATATAATGAATTCCTGAATACTCGAAAAAATAAAAAAATAATCAATAGAATTAATCTAAACTTTTAAACACTCTGCTTTAGGACGACAACGATAAAATCGTTGGGCAAGTACTCGATGAATTGATCGAACGTGTAAGCAACGAGGATGCAGGAAGAAAAGTTGATAAACTTGGAAGAAGTCATGTCGATTTCAAACGCACTGGTTCGTTGGTTGTGTGTATCCGAAATGCCATGTTTCAAAATTTAACAATGGAGGTAAGAGATGATCCTTTTGGTCCCGTCAGAACATCGCCAAGCTATTTTCAGTCTTTATAACTCGAATGTCTCCTTAATTCGAACGATTTTTAATTCCCCTTCAGTCCCCTTGAGAGTTCGAGTTATAGAGACTCTACTGCAATAACTTATTATTATCAGGCACACACCAATGACCTACTGTCAACTCTGAAGGCTGCCGTCAAAAATGGAAAGTCATTTTGTACTTTGGTTGGTGACAATGGTCCGGATATGGATCCGAAAAGCTATATTAATGCTATGTACCTTGGCAGAATATGGCGCGATCTCTCGTTTTTCCTGTGTGACATACCCTGCTGGACGATCGGCCTACAACCCTATCGAACACGCTTGGTCTCCTCTTAGTAATAAACTTACTGGTGTGACGCTCTCAGTATGTCTTCCTGAGAAGAAGAGCCTCCTTGCAAACAAAATCTTTCAAGTGTGGAAAAAAAAGAAAAAAGATGCTACTAAATGCCGCCAATACACTAGAGACTTACTGGCAAAACATATCATATGATGGCAATCCAGTTATTCCTATACCTATTGAAGAAGAATTTGGAGAATTTTACCGTGATCATGACGCAGTTGAGGAGCTGATGTACGCTTCCAAGAGAGCCCTTGACCAAGGACCTTGACAAGCAACTCAAAAATCTACGAAAAGAGTTTGCTTTTCTCTGCCAGCATACCGACCGACGTAGCAATTGCTTCACACTCATGAAATGCCAGCTTTTCAAAGAAAACGGGAAAGAATGTGACTGGTGCAGACGAAATCCAGCGAAGGATTGCATCGCGCTCGAATTTGAAAAGAAGATTGGTGGTTTCTTCTACGACCCAATTCCATCGGAAAAGCACGCTGATCATTTTATGACATACCTCGAGATGAGAAAGAATGAGAAGAAGTACGAAAGACCGAATCAAGACGATGGAAGCTGTTCCATTTGTCCCAATTGGTGGTTTTCCAGTCAGACAGAGATCAAACGTCATCGTCGTATCCTAAATCCAAACACCGCACCCAAAGATATGGTCACGAACCAGAATCCAACACCAAAACCAACATCGTCAAAGCTACACTTCTGCCGCTTTATAAAGTTAATGGTACACCTTGCGACCAATCTTTTCCCACGTACCATCAGCTCGCGAAACACAAGAAGAAACAAGGACATAAAGCCGACCGAAAACGTAAAGCCAGCAAGCATGCAGCACAAGAAAAAAGTCAGGAGAAGAAAAGGAAGACCGGACAAAGAACGTTTCGGCAAATTTTTTCCGCACAAGCGCAACCCGTTGTTATCGAGACAGATGAAGTAGGGAGCACCAATGCAGAGAGTGGAGACGTAGAGAGCGATGGCGCAGGGAACGAGGATGCGGAGAGTAGTGACGTAGAGAGCGATGGCACAGGGGGGGGGTCAGTAGTAAAATCTCAGACATAATGAGGTTGACTACTCTTAGGTTCCAAATAAACAGGCCCCCCCCCCGCTTGTTAATTTTTCGAAAATTTTCCAACCCCCACCCCCCCGTTTATTAATCTCAAAGAATATTTTCAGCTGTCAAAGAGAAGGCCCCTTATTTTGCTCTAAATAGGCTGATTTTAGTCTATTTTTACCTTATTTTTGGGTTTCAGAAGTAAAATTTCCAACCCCCCCGGCAATTAGGCCCCCCCGTTTATTAAAATCTAGAAAGTTTTCCAACCCCCTATATTCGAACCCCCCCCCCCGTTTATTTGGAACCTAAGAGTATACCGTGGTGGTGTGACAAAAAATGGAAAATAAGTGATATAACAAAATAGGTGATATCTATGCGTAAATTTTTGAAAAGCTTTTACTACTACTGCTACTACTACTACCCTGGCATAATCTGCTCAAATTTATGCATTAATGATACTGTCTTAGTGCTTAGTCCTTAGTCTTTCAATGATAGTTTTTGGGAAAAGTTTTGTGTGTTTTATTTTAATCTGTTATTCGTGGCACCAAAATTCAATGCCTGCAAAATTCAATCTCATTGAAGTACATCTTTTGTAATGATTTTATTGTCTTAACAGGAAAGAGAAGCTCGAAAAATCATGCATGGTTCCAATGTTAGACATTGCTCAGATGAACAAAGACAAATAATTAAAGATAAGGTTGTAGGATACCAAGAGAGTATGTCCACTGGATTGTGTGTCCCCCAAGCATTGCAACTGGTTTAACTGACGAAAAGATCGATAGAATTGTTGCTAATATTGAAAAAATCAACTCAAAATTGGTATTGTAGAGAACAAAATAGCAAACAAAATATTACAGATTCTAAATATGGTATTTTATGATATAGAAATTGCTGAAAACACACCTATTGAAAATATGGTTTTGGACAAAAAAAAATTTTCGGATAATGATTCTCTGGCATCTTTGATATTTACTGATAGTGATGATAAATGAAATTTTAGATTTTTTACATTTATAAGATTGGTCTTGAGGTAATTTGAAAGGTCCTAAGTTTTCTTTAGTTTATTGATTTGTTCTTGTAAATTATTGACTAATGAAAGGAGACGTTCTCTTGTAGCGCTTGTATCAGTTTCGAGTTCATCACTATCGAGTCCGATTCTTCACTCTCAACGTCAGTTTTCTCGTCGATTTCCTCCTCTTCCTCGTCGTCAAATACATAAATGTTTTCCTTTAATTTCAAGCTAACCTTTTCGCTGCCGTGAAGTGAAAGACCCAGCTTGTTTGTAATCTTAAAACCATATGTACCACAAAAGAATGCGGCTATCGCGAAATCGTACCCTTACAATGAAGATCGTAATCGTCAAGAATAAGGCACGTTGATGACAGTACAGTATTTCGCCATCAATTTCAAATCTTTAATCCATGTTTATCATGTTTTCTTAAATCTCCTCCTTGAATAACTCTCTCAGCTGTTCACAAGCTAGAGGAAACAGCCCCTAATCACAGACTCGGTGGGCCCCTTCCCACGCGACCTTTTTCTTGAATTCTTCAGCCTCCTTCGCTTGCCTTTTTTGCTCCTGGATTAACTGATTGAAATGAAAATTTTTCAATAACATCGTAGTATGCACTTGTTTAATGAGCCCCCAAGCGATTGGCGTGATGGCGTGAAATTTCTAAAATACGGCATGATCATGAAAATTTGCATCAGCCGTGATCGTGAAAATCAGTTTTTTGTTTGAGGCGTGATGGCGTGAATTTTGGGTCCGCTTGGGGGCCTCTCTAATTGGGGAAAACATTCGAGTAATGATTAAATACCTTGTACTATAAGTTTCTAACAATAACATAAAAAAATGCCCGTAACAGTGCTTTCCTATACTAAATACCTGACTTTCATCTGAGTCTGAAGTATCGCCATCGATGTCAACATGTCCCCTCTTTTGTGAGGTTGACGTTCTCCATTTTATTCGGAAAGGGTCACTTTTTTCAATGTGTTTTAGACCATTAAAGCATTCACGACAAACTGTGGTTGTTTCCATTAAACCATCATTTTTGAAAAAGTAATGCCACAATTTCTTAAACGCCCAATAAAATTATCAGTAATCGTATTTCTAGGAGATTGGTTCGTTTCATATTTCCCAAACATAACCTACAGAATGAGCCTGGCATTTCATTGATGAAGTAAACCAAAAATGAGGAGGTAAAACACATGTTTTGGAAATTTCTTTTTCCTCCGCTTGCAACTTGGTACTCAGTCTTTTTTGTCTCTCCTGTAATTTCTTGGATAATATCAGTGTATTGCAGTTATCAATTATAAAAAAAGCACGCAAAGGGAGGGACATTATTTTGGCTTTCACTGATGTTTTTTATTTGTCAACCAATTAATTCCTTTTACTCTTCACACTAGGACGAAAAATGAGGACAAGCTTATTGTTGCGATGTTTCTCCTTTCTGATTACTCACAGCTGCTCTTTTTTTTGCTCGCGCGGTTAAGGCCGGCGCAAATGAATCAAACATTCCAACATTTCCAATTCATTGTTGGAAAAAATGTTGGACAAAAAGTCATGAGGAAAAATTCGAAAAGTTGCATGAAAAGTCATTTGCACAAAAACGTCAAACATTTTCATCCAACATGAATACGCAAATGCATCCAACATTGAAACCAACATGAAAGTGACGTCAATCTCATAAAAAATGTTGGATGAAAAGTTTGGCGGCGATCAAACTTCATCCAACATGATTTCCAACAATTTTCTTAAAAAGTTGCAATTTTATGATTTGCGCAATCGAACCCAACATTTGATCCAACAATAATGTTGCATCAAATGTTGGATTCATTTGCGCCGGCCTTTACTCTTTTAAAGGTACGGCTGCTTTTTTTAGCCCTTACGGCGGAGAGTACTTTCTCAGCAAATAAGGCAAAAGCATCAGAAAACATATTAATCTTTCCGTCGTGTAAGTAAAAGAGTAGAAAGTGAAAGAGCCTTGGTTTCACGCAAATGTTAGTTTATGCTGTTTTTTTCGAGCAAAATGAGATGTAGAGCAGTAAACCAGGGGGATGTAAATAAACCATCTCTTCAAAAACAGAAATGGTGGACCGAGATACGATTAAATCGAAGGTTTTGGTTTTGAGTACAAGAATTCGTGCTGGTGTAGAGAGTTAAATTCAGCGTTTTTTCGGTTGTTTTAATGGTATTTTGATACGACTTTTACATCAAATTTTCTTCGGTAAAGACGACTCTTCTTTTGATAAATTAATTTAGAAAAAAATAGGGGAAAACAAGTTAAATTACTTTTTCAAAAAAAAGTTCCTTTCTCACTTTAACAATGTTTATGGTACTGTTTTCAGAAAAGAAAAATCACTTTAAATGTTATGTTTACATTTATTTCTGCCATTTTAAAATGAATAATTATGGTGTCAGACCCTCTAATTATGCGAAGACCATAGTTATAAATTAAAAAAAGAGGGAATTCTGATTGGTTTTAAATTCAAATTTGGTGTGACAGTTGAGAAGTCCAGTTATATAATTTGTGGGTTCCACTGGACTCTCTATTTTTTCCACCATCAGATTATCAAGGTGAAAAATAGTTGAGCTCCAGACCCTGGACTAAATTGCAAAAAACTTGTTTGATAATAACACACTTCTGTACAATCATTTACACAAGTTCATGAATATACATACAAAATGGGGACAAATACAAAAGCAAACACATCAAATACATCAAAAAACATACAAACTCAAAACAAAACCCAAAGTCCCAGACTTGTGACTGGCATAGTGACTTTCCACGTGTTTAAGGGCCCATACTCAGTCGCCTTCAGGAAACATAACAGAAAAAGATACTGACCAGCAGCTTCCAAATAAATAACAAACAAGAGAGAAACAGACACTATAACGAAATGCAGTACAAAAGGGCAATAAGAACATTGTAAGAATAATCCCACATACACAGCAGGTGAAAAACCATTTGTCGCAAACAACCTCCCTCACACACAAGAGTTGAAAAAAACAGAATCGAAAGTTGGAAAAGAACCCGGTTCGGCGTCGGGAGGCCCGTACGGGGAAAGGGAAAGTAGGAAATGAATAACTCATATAAAAGCTCATATAAAAACTCCTAATAAAGCATATTTATTTATTTATTTATTTATTATTTATTTACTACTTTTTATTCGATTTAATATTATTTTTTTATTGAATTGTACACTATAGTTGTTTTATAATCTGTAAATTACTTAATGTTTTTTGTTCCGATAACGAAAATAACTTGTAAAAAGTTCATGCTAATAAAGAAATAGAAATAGAAACTCCGATGCTGATGCTAATTCCTGAAAAAAAAAAAAAAAATTTCACAATTTGAAAATATGTAACAATTCTTCGATGGTTTTCCCATATTTCATAAAACAGTCCGGAAACCTCGAAAAACATTTGACAACTTGCTTCTTCAAGAAAGCATTTGAAGCTCCCTGGTTTCACATTCGAACTAAAAGCTCAGTGACTCTAGAAGTCAGATCTTCAAACATGAGTGTGCTACGTTCTATCCTTAAAATTTCTGAAAAGATGGATCTATAAAAAATGCACGATGGGATGTTACTGTCGGCATGTGGCATCCTTACAATGAAGAAGGGAAAGGCATCTCTCTTATCAAAAAGTTTATATCTAAAAATATTGTTTTCAACGGTGATATCTAAATCTAAAAACGATGCATGGTTTCCATGGTGCTCAACTTTGAGATCTAATTCTTTAGGGTAAATCTGTTTGTAGCAATTATGAAACTCATCTCTGTCATTTAAGGCACACAAATCATCAATAAATCTACCTACAGAGTGGAAGTTATAGGCACTAGGCGAACTAGCAGAAATGAGACCTTTGACATACTCCCAGACGATGTCAATCGAACGAATCAAACGCCGAATCAATTGAACGCGATTGAACACAATCGAATAATTGCAATTCGATTGACGAACGCAATCGAATTGCAATCGAATATTACCCAGGACTTGCCGTTCGATTGCTTCAATTACGTTCGATTGTATTCGATTGCGTTCGATTGTATTCGATTATGTTCGACTGATTCAATAGTATTAGATTTTATTCACTTTCGTACGGGACTTAAGCGCTCGGCCGCCTACGCTATAAAAAGCTCTAACGAGGTAATCCAATTTAATTTAATCGCAATCAAACTCATCGAACATAATCGTAACCGAACGAAATCGAATGTAATTGACCTCGTAATTGACAATCAATCGAACCAATTGAATATAGTCAACTATCAATCAAACCAATCTAACCTTACTCGAACGCAATCGATTACCCAGGATTCGGCCGTTCGATTAAGATTCGATTACGTTCGACAATCGAATTGCAATTATTCGATCGCGTTCGATTGGTTCGATTGCGATTTTTGTTCGAAGTTGTTCGATTGACACCGTCTGGATACTCAGATTCAAAATGGTACAAAAATAGATTTGCCCAAAAAGGAGCAGTCAAAGTCGAAGTCAAAGAAGTATTGGGCCATTCCAGAAAAAAAACATTACCCCCTAATGGATGACATCAATTTTTGAAATAAATTTTTGCACGGAATTCCAGGCAAACTTTAAAGAGAAAGTATCGGAATTCCATGAATTTTACTTAATTTTGCATTAAAGTATTGGAATTCCATGATTTTTTTAGGTTACAGTAACGGAATTCCACAGTTTTGATAGGTATTTTGTAAATTTGTTACGGAAATTCCGGACTTTCTTAAAAGCAATTTGCTACGGAAATTCCATGTCGTCCATTGGGGGGTAACGAATAAAAAATGGAATTGCCCATTGAACCTTCAACTACATATTTATTACTATTCCCTATTCCTAGGATGAAAATTATATTTATAAATTACCATTGACAAGAAACATTAAATGTATTGAAATGGGCACTCTGTTGAAAGAGTGATTTTTATTTATGCGAGCAATAAAAATCCAATTAACTAGATTTTGAAAATAGTAAAATAAATTGGTTCTTTTTTGCCCTACAAAAAACTTGGACTTTCCACGAATTTATTATGGAAGTAACAGTTTTTTTTGCAATTTTGTCGAAAACTATTTTGAGGAAAGTTTGCCAAACTCAAAAGAAAACCAAATTAAACATTGCTTTGAGTTTTTCAATAATTTTCATTATAGTTTTTGCGTTAAAATATCTTTCGTCATCTTGAGGGACAACAGCCATTTCTTCCTTGTCTTTTTTCAGAAGTTCAATCTTGTCTTTGGCATCCATCCTCTTACTTGTCAGCAACATTTTTCAAATCAGACGAGGCACTTCTCTTAGCCCTATCATAATCTTTGACTAATTACGCACGGAGCGAGCGTAAGCGAGCGGAGTGCGACTCTTTTGGCAAACGCATGCGCGTAAGCAAAATTTACAAAATTTCAATGATATGCGGGCCCAAAAAATGAAATTCAGTTCTTTTTCACGATTTTTTTCGTCTAGCCGCTATTCCACCATGTTTAACCTCTGGAATGTTTCAGCTTTGAAAATTTCGTGAAAATTAGCGTTTTTAAGAAGAAGTCGTTGCAGTGTCAATCTTTTGCAAATTTAAAAACCCACTTTCCCTTGGAAAAAATTGACGTTTTTTAGTTTTTTGGGACCCTTGGGGCATAAGGTACCTGTTGACCGCAAAAATTTCAAAATTCGCGAATTGACCGTTGACAACATTAGGGGTAAAGGGACCCACTAACGTCACGGGTTTGGGAAAAACTTCAAAATGCGATATCTCAAGTTTGAAGAGGAGTTGGGAGGTCGTTGACCCCTCATTCTATCAGGAATTTTATGGGGAATGAGATTAGAGGATTTATAAGGCTTGAGTAGGACTTTCAAATTTGGCTGAATTTTTAGCCATTTTCAGCTGATGACGTCATCGAAATAGAAAACATGCGATATCTCGAGTTCGAAGAAGAGTGGAGAGATCGTCGACCCCTCATTAGATCGAGAACTTTATGGGGAATGAGATGGGAAGGTTTATAAGGCTTGAGTAGGATTTTAAAGTTTGGCTGAATTTTTAGCTATTTTCAGCTGATGACGTCATTAAAACAAAAAATGCGATAACTCGAGATTGGAAAGGAATTGGGAGTTCGTTGACCCCTCATTCTATCGGGGATTTTATGGGGAATAAGATGGGAGAGTTTATAAGGCTTGAGTACGACTTTCAAATTTGGCTGAATCTTTAGCCATTTTCAGTTGATGACGTCATCAAAACAAAAAAAATGCGATAACTCGAGATTGGAAAGGAGTTTGGAAATGGCTAACCCCTCTTTGGATCGGAAAATTTATCAAGAATGCAGTGAGAGAAGTGTGCCTTAGGACGACTTTAAATAAAAATTGGTTAACATTTAGGTAAGCAGCGCTTCAAAACAAAACAGCCAAAAAGAACTGAACTCTCGGAATAAATAATGGAAAAACGTAAAAAAAACTAGTTTTTGATGAGCTCTTGCTCCAATCTTTCCAAAAAGTCAGTGAGATTAAAACTTATGAAATATATAGAAATTATTACAAAACTACTCGACACACACGTGACACGATCCAAAGCAATTAAATTCAGCTTTCGGCACTTTCGTTCGTTTCATGAAAACCAAAAACAGCAGAAAACAGTTCTTTTTATCAATGTATGCCATAAAAACTTGAAATTTTTTAATACTTGCCAAGAACATTTTCTTTAACAAAACGAGGGAAATTCAATACTTTTGATTTAACCAGGTAACGAGGCTTTTTTGTAAAAAATCTCTTGTGTCTCTCCCATGCCCAATTGCAATTCTCCACAAAACTGTGTCTTTGAATTTTCAGCATCAATTTTTCAACAATCAACACTTCTTACTTCGAAAATTCGACACGTTTACAACTTAACGGTAGTTGAAAGTCGAGAAGTCCCAATTAGTTTTTGTTGCAAAAATGTTGTTTCAGACCATTCATAGCTTAAAACAGTATGCATTTTCTCATCTATGCATCGAAACAAAAACATCGAAAAGTGTTATCAATCTGATAGAGAAACGCAATAATGAAGAATTCTTCTCAATCGAAAAAATACAATACATCTTCTTTTTCTGTGTATACTGTTATGTATAATAATTTCACATCTCTGAAAAAGCTGCTGCATTGCATTTATTTTGAAGCTTCTGGATGGCAAAATTTTTCTTTATTTTGATGTGCATAATTTCGGCGGGAACTTCAGTCGAATGTTTTTGTTCGAATCTTAAATTCGAATCTATCAAGATTTTCGAACAAAAGCATTCGAAATTATCTAGAGACCCGGAAGTTATTTTTCATTTTTTAACTTTGGAATTTTTGCTTTCTTTAGCTTTCCGAGTTATTTTTGAATTTGTAACTTGGGAAATTGTGCTTCCTTTAACTATCCGAGTTATTTTCCTTTTTTTAACTCGGAAATTTTTGCGTTCTTTAACTTTCTCTAAATAGACTGAATCTATTAAATTTTACGTTTATTAATAAAAAGGCTCGCCTGGCTCGTAAAATATTTCTGGTATTGCACTCAAAGTCATGTGATAACTATTACTTATTGAGTCTTCATTGGATTGGTAACCATCGTTAGAATCTATCGGATCAATTAAAATCCATTTTATTTCAGTAAAGTTAAAAATTTATTACCCTTACGGTGACGACATTTAGGGCCAAAATGACAAGATTCAAAGTATTTTGAGTTTTGATCTGTTTTAAGTAGTAATTTTTAGATTTATGGAATTTCGACCTCTTCTTACATAACTAGTGTGGGATTGGGGCGTCTCTAGAATCCTTTCGCTTTGCGAACACGAGACTCGTTCTCCGTGCGTAACCCCTTTTACGATTGATGTTGGATTATCTAGCACTTTCAACAGAACGTCAGGAGTTGTATACTTTGGGCGCTGGATGAATGCTTAATTAAAAAAAAACAATATTAGTCAAGATTATACAACCCAAATTTATCCTCAATCTCTCTTATCCCACACAGTGAGATAAATTTTTTATTTTTAATACCGGGTGCACCAAAAAAAAGTATACAACTTTGTCGAGATATTGTGAGCTTCAGGATTTAAATTTTTTGTTCATTCTTTTTTTATTGTATAGAGGATGCTTTAACTCGAATTTTGAGCTATCATACATTAAATTTGAAAAAGTAGTTCGAAAGTTATTTTCAAAAAACTTACTTTTTTTCCAGGTCGAAATCTTAAAAAATCATTAAAAACACTGCTTATCGGTAAAAAATTACTAACCCATATCCATTGACCCTTCATCATCTTCAGAAGTTTCAATGACAAACGTTGAAATGTCAGCTAAACAAAAAAAAATTTTTTTTATCTTTGCTGCTCTGACTTTTTTATTACAAATCACTTAGCTTCCTCAGATGTTGAAACCTGACAATTCTCATATATCAATGAAATTGGACCAGCAATTTTATTTTATTTTATTTCACAATATATTTCGAATCCTTGGGTTCATCTTCAGGTTCTAAAATAAATAGTAAAAACAGTTTAAAACCATTTAGTAAAATTATTTTTCCATAACATCTACATACATAGAAAATAATAAAATTAAAGAACTTCAGTATTAAAAATCGAAATCAAAAATCAAAAATAAAAATTTCTCTACAAATTCCCTAAGGTACTGAAATCAATTAAATCTTTATTGTAAGGTTTCTACTTTTGTATTCATCTTTGGTATTGAGATTTGGTTTTAATTTATTTATCCAAAGGGACATTAGACATTGTTCAGATTTAATTGGGCGATCTATAATCATTACATTTTCCATCAAAATTTCGCAATTACAGTTTTGAAAATGGCTTCCCACTGGAGAGTTTACATTTCGGTGCTCCTTGATCCTGGTAATTAAGTGCCTGGCCGTTTGCCCGACATAGCTCGATTCACATCGAGAACATTGAATTTGGTACACCACCATGCTCTTTAGCTCCTTTTCAACTTTTGCTTGAATTCTCATATAAAAATAATTTTTGGATATGGTCCTTGGGTACTGCTTAGCGTAATATACGGTGTACTTTGAAGAGTTGTTTAATCAGCTAAGAGAGACGATAATTGAATACTCTTAATTAACATACATAATAACTTTCTACTTAATGGTCTATTTGGGAAACTTGGAATCATCTGTTGAGGGGTATTCAAAGCTGGCAGATTGTGTTCTATGGAGAAAAAAATATTTTATTTTTGAGTGTCAATTTCCATCTTAAAATTCCTTAGTTCTTGGCTCTAACCGTGAAAGTTAAAAGAGTGATTTTGGAATGATCTTCTCTGTAAATATCAATATTTATTTGTAGATTTGTTCTTGAATTTCACAATCTTCACAAATCCACACGTAAAACAGTCTGAAAGAAGCTGCACCATTTTTTATTTGACCAAATGTTACCTGAAAAATAACAATATTGAATATCATCAGGCAAGCATATTCACCAACTCTAAAAGCTTTGCACTAAGCATCTTTAATTTCGTAATAACAAAATAAAATTGAGTGCTTTTCTGTTTGTGGTGGCAAAATCATTTTAGTAATCCTCCAGTCAGTGTCGACAGGACTGCTTCCATTTTAGACCATGGCCAGGTACCCCAAAACGTTTCACTCCATGGCAATCGCCACACGATGAAACACAAGATAGGTTATACTTCTTACACGTGCAAATCTTCGTTCCACATGGGATTTTGGTAGTTGTTTTGCACTTGCATCTGATAACCTTCAGGAGAGAATCCGGAGCAAAAGGTTGATCGGTCTTAACTGGAATAAGTACACCCGCCTTGTGTGTTTTCCATCCCCATTTACATACGTCGAAGACAAAGAAATCCTTTTCATCGTCTTTAATGAGAGACCAGCACATTATTTGATAGTGTGCCCGCAATCCATGAAAGTAAGCGGCTCGTTCTGTTGGAGGCATGTTCGCCGGCTCAATCACTCCCTTACATGCCATATCCACATATCTGCCATGTCTAAAAAGGACATTAAGGATTTATTGAGGACGAGTCGTAAATTATAAGAAATGGAATAGAAAAGTGTAGAGTCATTTCAAAACAAACCTTATTTGAGATAATGTCGAATTCAGTTTGCCACCAATCGACGCTTTGCCGACCTCCTCTTGCGTGCTCCAAATATTACTCATTGTTTGCGATATCTCTCTTAGACGAGCCATTTTTCTCAACTTCGAAACCATCGATGATTTGCCTTTATTGAATATATTTGATCTTGTATCACATCGCATGGAGAAACAGAAGGTGTTCTTTGATGTCAGCGATTACTGAAAATAAGAGTAGATTTTAAATTCTAGGGTGGAATCAGACTGCAATCAAAAGGTTTTCCTGGAGTCGACTTTTTAATTGGTTTGATATATGTAAATTTAATATTACTTACATGGATTTGCTTGTTTAATGTTCCACGCTCTATTGTCTCGCTCTTGTACGAAGAATATGTCACCATGTTGTTCTGGTTTCCAATGGTGAAGAAGCATGATAATGATGTCAGTATCGTCTGCAATCACGTTTACGTTACCAGATTGCTTTGAAGCATGTTCCAAAGCTTTAGCAACAATAGAGCTATCAGCATCTCCGGTACAGTTGTGAACTTCTATGTTTGATTCCTTTAGAAGGCTAGTTACATATCTTATGAATTCAGCTTTGTTTTCTATGCAACTAAAGTAGCGTTCTTGTGTGTATGGTACAGGGTTTTCAGGAACGATTTGAACAAGTTTGCTTTGGGGTACAGCATTCCGCCGCAAATGCTCATGGCTTTTGGTGCTTTCGTTTTCGTAACCATCAAATACGACAATGGGATGTTTGTAATGATTTTTTACAAAGTTTACATACGACCTTCCAACATCTGAAAATTTGATTCCCTTTTTCCAACTCACGCGATGAAGAAGGGCACCATCATCGATAATTGAAGTTGCTTGCTTTTCGATCTGTCCAATGATACTGAAGTACTGTCCGGTATAAGGGCTCTCCTGAGGGAAGGTTTATCATGCTTTCTCATCGTCCCTTCTTTGAATAACGACATAGGCTCGGTGGTTAGCTCATATTCAAAAAATGGTGCAATACTGTCTTCTCTCTCAGCTACAGGGGGGGGTTTCACGTTTGGCGGAGGAGCGGAATCGGCCCTTTTTTCGGACGGAGTGGTGGAATTTGGCGAAAATTTAGACGGAATTACGGAAATTGGGTTCTCTGACGGAGACGGAGAATTAGACAATTTTAGTGCGGAAAAACGGAATTTAGCAAAAAAATGCGGAATTCGGAATTGGTAAAAAAAAATTTGCGGGTGAATTTCAAAAATTTTTTCGGTATTTGGTTCTTCTTCTCTCGGAATCGGGTACCCCTGAAACCCCCCCCCCCCCTACAACAATCATTCTGGTGAACATCATAGTGGGGTCAATACCAGTAGTCTCATCTTTTGATTTGCTGTCTTCTTCTATCAGTGATTGTAATGGCTTGATCATGCCCTTACGTTTGATAGAAGCTGATATATTTGAGCCATCCAAGCCCTTCTGAATTTTGATACCGATTTCTTCAGCAATCTCGCAATTGACGCTATCTTTCTCAGCGATGGATACAAGCCCTGTTGAAAGTGACACCAGATTAGAACCTGGTACCATGAATGGATTTTTCGAGGATAGCCGAGATACCAACTTCTCAATATCTGTGCGATCTCGATTCCTTCTTGTGACACCTAAAACATAGATGAAAACTATCAAATCAATCTTTCAATTTAGAAATTCAATCAAAAAGCACTTCCTCCACGAATTAAACCATTATATATTCTTCTTCTTCCTGTTCTATTTTCTCGTTATTGTTACTGTTACCGTTTTTTCACCCTTCCCCAAAGTTCTTGTAATCTTACTATACTAAATGAGTTTATGAAAAATGTCTGTAACGCTAGCCCAGTAACATATGTTAAGGTTTCTAAAATTTGAACGCCGCGGCTGGAAAACCTATCCACCTTCGATACAAAAAGTCTCGCGCTAAGTTTGACAAGCGTAGAAAACTCGGATTAGAGAAGACTCTACACTGCTATTTGTAAACGAAAAAAGTTCTGACGTCAATTTCATAAAAAAGTACTGCGACGTCACAAAGTTTCAAATAAAAAGGTGTGGCATTTTTGTTGCACGATTTCGAATTATTTTATATCAACACTCGCAACAAAATCCAACATTGTTGTTTGATGATTAAACTTCGTCTAACATTATTTAAAAAGGTTTCAATGTTGGTTGCATTGCATATGTGCCGGTCTTAAGCTGTCCGCATGTGAAGCCAACAAATGGGAAAACCTTCAGTGCAAAGCGCGAGCCTCTCCTTCACAACTAAGGCTTTTTCTTTTCCTAGAAGCAACCCTCTCACCACCTCAGACACCTTTGGGCGTCTGCAACGACGGGTACCCTCGATAATTTTAACAGGGTCACTATGGCATTTCATTGAACTCAAACTTCCGTTATCTTAAAAAGACATATCATCGAGGCTTACAGACACAAAATTTTGACTAATGTAGAAAGTCTAGAAGTATAATTTTTATTATTGTATTCGGCATTTTAAGCCAAAATGATGTCAGGCATTAACCCACATTATAGTATTTTAAAGGATTTTGATGTGCAAGCAAAAACCGTTAACCGGCGTTTGCGACGACGGGAACCGTCTAGTTATTACCTAATTCAATATGTTGATGTAGTTTGCGCTTTGCTGAGCTGCATCATAGCATCATGGATTGTTGCCATTTGATTAAGAGTCAGCACCCATTGATGTCGCACACTTTCTGTCATCCCTCTCCCTCGTGTCAAACCAACACGTGATTTCATTGTACGCATTAGAGTTTGCTCGATGGTGAGGTCTGTCCACAATCCGGTGAAGTTATTGTCAGTTCTTTTGACTGTGTGTTGACCTTGTACTGCTGGTATAACCAAGTATGTGTCTCTGGAAGTTTTCTCATCTCCTGAACGTAAAGTCTGGCGCTCTTTGCATAATGGATGTGTCCAGTCGCACCAAACAGATTCAGCATATTGGTGACGGCCAAAAGATGTAGTTGCCAATCAGAGGTTCGTTCTACGAATATGAATATTTTGATAACATCCACATAATCCATGAAAGCGATCCAAAGCTTTGCTGTCCTTGACTCCTCTGTAAGCTTAGATTTTTCTTTTCTTATCATTTCAGTGATTTTGCGGTACTCTTCAGTGGACGTCAAACTTTCAAATTTGTCTTGAGAGTGTGTGCCATCCATAATGGTGTCGTGAAATTCTTGTAACGATTTCAGCTCAGGTAGCTCGGGATTTCTGTCGGAGACGTTTTCGATGATGAGTGTCATCAAGGCTGATTGGGTGGACATAAAAGCTCTCAAAGCCCTTGCGATTTCTTTTCCAGATATGAGTTGGGGTACACTATTTTTGGCATACATATCTTCCAATAGCAGTTCTAGATCTGAGCCTTTCATCATGGTCCCGATACTTCCCACAAAACTCATTAAAGTGTGGAAACCTCCAAGCCAACATACAATATCCAGTGATTCTTCCTTTATTATTCCCATGGCCTTTAACCAAAGCGGTTGATCGAAGGTGACACTTGGTGTTGTGATTCCAGCTTTCTTAGCTTCGTTGATGATAAACTGTAGCGTTGAGTAGATACATGTCGGACTTGATGGTGTCAGATCGATAATAGGTAGAAATGTAACGGTAGACTTGGATTTGGGATCGGGTGTAGTGCCAGTTGCTAATTGCATATATTATACCAATTAGGTCTTGTTTTTGAATGACTGAAACAACCACAATGCCATATGATGTCGTAATTGATTGAACATGGAATTGTAGATACAGATTGAAGTTCATGGTAAGGCTTCAATAATAGCTGATTCAGTCCGGTTTTCGGGTTCTTGAAGTAATCAACAATTTCGACTCCTCTTTTCTCGGTTTATTAAGACCGAACAAGATAGGCGTAATGATAGTTCTTGGACGAGCTGCTTGGACGATGCACTGTGATAAACATTGCTGCTTAACTTTGGATCCGACAAGTTGGCCAATGAGTATTGAAAGCGACTCTGGGACCCACTTTCCACCTTTGATCTCGTCGATGATGTCCTCTGCATTAGGATAGTGTTCCTTGGAGACATCGGGATCTCGAATATCAGCTTTTATGATTTGCGCAGCTGCTCTTAAGATACCTTCCTTTGTCATTAATGATTTAAGTCTTCGGAGATGAAAATCAGCAAGGTTTCTGAACATTACTAAGTCACTTTGGCGACTTTTTCCTTTAACAAAGTAGAGTTGCCTTTCGTATTTGGCACTTAGTTTATCACGAAATCTACGAAGAGTGTACATCCGTTCTCATTGAATTCAAGGAGCTTTTCGTGAAGTTCTTGTATTGTGTAGCTTTCACAATCCATCATGTTTTCAAAGTGATGACAAAACATCTCGAACGCTTCAGACATTTCTATATTTTCAGGTCTGCCTTTTTTAGGCTTTGGGGCTTCGTGTAAGCAGAAATCCATCATACAATAGCAGTGGTATCTTGCCTCTTCTGCCTGCAAATCTATGCATGTTTGCAATCTTTCATCAACTTCTTCTCCCCAGTCGTCCTTCCGGTTTAATGCAGCCTCCAAAACAATTTTGCGCTTCTCGAGTGTCTCGACTTCCTTGTAATCATCTTTTTTACTATCACATGGTTTGGCACATAAAAAGCAATATTTCTTCTAATTGAAAACTCTATCCAACGAAGATCGTAGTCGTTTTGGAGGAAGGGTTTTGATTGGAATCGTTCTTTTGTCAGTTAGGCGTTTACGACACTTTTCATGCACGAAAATTTTGGACTCTTTAGCTGACAGATTTTTGATCTCTTGTAACAGCCCACTCTCTCCTTTCTTGCCGCATGCATATTGCATAGTCCGTAGTCCTTTCTCACCAACTGGATTGGTAGGGTCATCGCCTTTTGTGTCACAAATAAAGCAGTTTTCTGGATCCATTGTTCTAAAAGGATTATAATTATGATTTATTAGAATTTTTAAATTTTAGCGTCTGGCGACGCATTTTTACGAAAAAATTGTGGTGTCAGAGGAACAGGAGTCAGGGAAATAAGCCGTGTTCGGAACAACACTGTTCAGTGTATTGATGTATTGAGTGCGGGTGTGTTCAAACTGAAATATAAAATTTGAACAAAAACTAAGTCTAATGAAAAATGAAAACAAAATGGCTGACAAAGTACATGAACTAAGTCTTATGAAAAAATGAAAACAAAATGGCTGACAAAGTACAAGAACTAAGTATCAAAGGAAGTGAATGTAAATGCTAAGTATAATTGAGTATTAGAAAAAAAATGTAATGAAAACTTAACTTAAAAGCCACTGTAGAACAAAGACAAAAGAAGGGAAAAACTCACCAGCTAGCCTGAGATAAGAAGCTGTAAGCGGGCAGCAGTACACAGGGTGTGTGTGTGTTGATTAATACCAAGTGTATGAAAGAATGAAATTGATTGTTAAGTAACTTGAAAAATGTATTGACTTGACATGTCTTGAATCCTAGAATGTCTCTGTTGAAGTGAAGTGCAAAACTGAAAGTGGCTATTTATACATTCTGCAGAATAGAATGTATAAAATACAGACCAGAAATAATTTATGAAAAACTAATATAAATTATGACAAAAAGTGAATTGACACATATTAATATACAAAACACTGACCAAATGTGAATTTAACTGAAAATATGAAATATATTCAAAATGGTAGAGAATGTGAGTAAAATGCTGACCAAACTGAAAAAGGTAAACAAACATGATGAAAACAAAGGAAAACACGAAAATGACAAACTGCAAAATGGTGAGAGTGCTGTGTGGGACTTGAGACTCACTCAATTAAGGTTAACTGCCTTAACAAAAATGCTGTTCTAAAGTCTAGAAATCTTTCATGAACAGCAGGTCAAAAATTTTGGGATAGTGGGAAGGGACAGGGTTATAAGGCAATGAGACACGGGTATGCATACAACGTAGATCAGTAGATAAACTCTTGAGACGATGAGGCAGGGGTAATTTCTAAGACAGTAAAGGCAAGGTACAAACCCAAGAACAGCTTATCAAACTATCTATAAAACAGGGTAAAAAATAGGTTTAATTTCTAAGGTCTTCACCGGATGATTGTGTAATTTTGACAGCTAGATTTATGTACTATTGGTCTTGTCATGGATTTTTAAGCAAATGTGCAAAACGAACGATTATAAAACTAACCTTTAGTGTGAAATCTGAGTACTCCTGCGTTCGTACAAGTTTCTTGGTTCATACCAGTAAAGTTACCAATCAATCTTACTAATATTATTTAATTTTTTACCACTAGAAGATAAGCAAGAAAATTTATAAACATTTTAAATCAAAAAAATACAAGTGACATAGAAACTCACACCGACCCGTATTTTAGATAAGAATGCAAGTCTCAAATATTATAGTACGTTCACTCTACTTTGGATAATCGTTAACGACTTTCAAGTAGAATTCTCTTCTTTAAACCATTGAAAACAATGGAGATGAGTGTTTGTAAAAAAGACATTATCCAAAGTAGAGTGAACGCACTATACACGCAAATGCAATGATATTTTACGATCAATTAATTAACAATAATCAATGGATTACATGCTCATCCCTTGGGGAATCCATTAAAAAGTTCAAACATTTTACTCCGGAAGCTACAATACTTTATCAAGAGTTACTCTTTTAAAGTAAGGCAATGATAAAGTGCAAAAAAAATAGGCAAAAATTGCTAATTTGAGCTATTTTGACCCAACCAAACCCCCTGAAAAATAAATTTTGCCATGTTTTACATTTCCATCTTAATTACCATCATAAAACACAATTTTTGGCCAAATTTGATCATATTTGAACCATTTTCAGCGAAGATATTGATAAAAGTCTGAAAATGACGATATTTTGAATTTCCTGTTATGACGTCATAACTAAAATGACCTAAAAAAGGGTGTTCCACGAGTGGGAATTTAGGGGAATTTTTTTTGTGGTTTAAGGATACTACAAGGAAGGTCCGTGCAAAATTTCAGCCGGATCATATTTTTTTCCTACAAATAATGTCAGGCGACCACACTAATTATCAACCAACTAAACCCACACCGCCAAAATTGTAAAAATAAGTCAATATAATTTCTATCAACAATTTCTCGTAAAATGTTTTTTTTCCAACATTCTGATACCAATCATGGCTGGAGGCATTTCATTGCTTTTAATGATCACGATACCAAACATCAACCAAACAAAACTGACGCCAAGCCAAATCTGTCGATTAAAAATTTCCATGAAAATTATAATTGAAACTTATCTCGTAAAATGCTTTCATCAACATTCTGGAGGTGTTCAAAGTTAGAGGTATCATATGTAGAGCCAAGCAATACATAAAAAGTCATTTGCTATCCCATTTGCCATGAGATATATGAGTCAACAAATCAAACAAAAACCAACAAATCATGTCTCTTCACTTTCATGTCACATCGTGTTAATATGGGGTATCAGAAAGCCAATCCACAAGAAGAGCCATCTTCCTTTACTATGGAGTGTTCCAAAACTATTGGTAGGTTGTTTGGAAGTAAAGAAACCCACACAGTTTGTTTTATTTTGAAGATTTAACTTGAAAACAAACTGCATCTTTCCAGCAGAAACTCATGTTTCAACATGCTACATAACATCGGTCAGTCGGGTCAGCTACTAACATGTAATAGTTTTATTATAGCCGAGCTTGAGAATCCGTAGGCAGGACTTGTAACATGTATTATGTGTATAATTATGTCAGTCGACTTGAATCATGATACATTACTCACATTTCACTGGATGCATTTCCGCTGTGAAATTATCCCCAAAATTTTCTGACCGCGTTCTGGGACGGAGACTAATTATGGGTTTGTTTCATTTATAATCATATAAAGCCATTTTTAAAAAGAAAATTTCGCAATTCCTCTGAAGCTATTTTTAAGGGAGTCAGATGTTTTATGTTTCATTTTATAATTAATTGTATTTAAATGGCAGAATTGAATTCCCTTATGCCGCCATGACGACACATTGCGACGCGCACGCGTGAATACAAAATTTCTTAAAATAGTACATTGGCGGCATTAATTAAATTACTTTGTACATAAAATTGTACACCCTTGCACTTCTTGTCCGATGAAAAATTTAAACTTTTTTTAAGCGTAAAGAAGAAACAAAAGAAGAGTGAATCTGCCTCTCGTTCAGTGGAAATAAACATCGTATGTGCGGAGTCTGCGATCAATTCTATTTTAAAATTTTGCACGCGTGCTCACGTACAGCTTGAAGCTTACACATAATTTATAAGAACGTCGAAAATTTTTGAAGCCTCTGTATGTTCTTAACTTTTAGAGTTTAAGCCTAAAATGTTCTTACTTTCTTAATTTTTTGAGTATTTTTGTGCAATTTCCTATAAAAAATGAGTGTCCATTATAGCCTTAAAACATTCTGAACAAATTTTGGCTAAGAAAGCTCAGCCTAAACTCAGCCCGCATTCAATATTTTCGAACGTTCTTTTTTTCAATCAGAAAATTTTTCTTAACTTAAGCCTTAAGGTAAGGGAACTTATTTTGGTTGGAACTGATTTTGTCAAAAATTAGTTCCCGCCAAAATTAAATATTTTGCTCACTCGCCAAAATAAGTTCCTGCCAAAATTTCCAGGATGGAGTAAACAGTGGCGGCGTTTGTCCCAAACTCTTCCGCCGCCCCTTTTTTTTTCGTATACGCACTAACGGCCTTTGTTTGCAAATGTCCACTGTCTTGGCTCACTTTCGCTTTGTTATTAGTTTATAAGCATAACTTTTAGTAAGAACTGGTACCATTTTCTGGTCAAGTGCTCGCGGGTCCCATAGCTAGATGGTGGGGTAAACGGTTTTCCAAAAAAGTCGATAGCTTAGGTTTACATTTCTTAGCTTATGGTGGGGTTGGTGGCAAAGTGTGGGGGGCTTTTATCGAGGGTGGGGTTGAAGACTTTTTCCTTTAATGTTTATATTGTGTTTTGTTTTGTTTTTAATGATTTTAAATCATCATTAAATTGTCTTTTCAAACTTCTTTTTCACATCACAGCGCGTGGCGGGAGCGCCCACAAATAAAATTATTCTTCTTAAAAAGATCTATTGCTAATTTCATCCAATATTCGAAAGTTTGAAAAATTCAAGCATTTTTGTTATTTTTGTATAAATATAAAAACTGGACTTACTCTGGCCTATCTGAGAACAAGTTCTAAGAATCTGGAAACACGTGGAAGTTTTATGAAGGGTGGGGTATAGGTATGGATATGGATATTGGTGGTCAAGGGCGCAGTTGCTCTGAAAGGGCAGGGTTCAGAGAACTTCTAGGGCGGGATTGGTGGCAAAGGTTGAGGGCTGTTTTCGATGGTGGGGTATCAACCCCGTAGGGAAGTATGGGGTCCTTAACAAACGGGGTTTTGGAATGGAATAAGAGGGGTGGGTGGAAAAATCTCAAAACTTAGCGGTAGGGGATTGTTAAAAGGATGCCTCTGGACGTGCCTTCTTACCAAGAAAGTTTTGTCTAAAAACAAAAACCATCACCCATTTCTTCTGAAATAAAACTAATACTATAAGAAGTCATTAAAGTGTCACCGCAGCAGAACGAACACATAGAGTTGAAATTGCTTTAAAAGGAATGGTATTAGCCCTACAGTAATTTTTGTTAAGAGTGACCTCTCATCTGAGACAAAGTCTGAAAAACTCGTAAAATTAAGAACAGCCCAGCCAGAGCCATAACTTACGTTTTTCTTATAAAAAGCGTATATCTGAAGATACTGCTCTCATATCTTATTTTACTAATGTACACGTTTAGAACCATAACTGCTTGAGTAATTTGTGTTGAGTGATTTTTTGTGAAGAGCGTTTAACAACTACTTGTGGTATAATAAAGAGAATTTCCCAAGAAAGGTAATTTCCTTAGATTCATTAATTCTCTAAGGATGAGAAAAAGACAATCTGTGCTTTCAAAATGGGCTATCAGATCAAAATAACACCGGAAAGGTCTTTTTGATAATGATAAAACAATACACCTTTTCGACTGTAGCCGTCAATTGCCGCGCAGGCATTTTTTACTACCCTACGGTTTCAGTCTTTTTTTCGCACCGAAAGACAATAGAAAAAAGTGTAAAAAAAGGATTGGAAAAGTCTAAGGTGTTTAAAAATTCCCGCATGGCGATTGGCAGCTACGGTCGAAAAGGTGTATAGAGAGATAAGAAATAAAAAACAACAAAGATAAGAATGCTACCGGGACGCCATTTAAGCGGAACTAAAATACTAAACGCGCTGTTGTGCAGAATTATGAGATGTTTGTCCGTTCGCTTTAGGCTCCCTGCGGTGGCAAAAATTAATTTTGATATCGAACAAAGGCTAATTGACATCTAAAACGCTGTTTTTGCTGTTTTTAGGGTCAGGAAACAAAAGGATTGTAATTATTTTTTTCTAAAAAATAAGTCATGCTCCGGGGCATGACTTAAATAGTTTAGTCATGACTAAAAGGTGAGATTCTCTCACTTTTCCTCTTTTTCATAATAGAAGCTCATTTAATATGCAAAGCCGTTGTGCAAATACACCCAGAACTTTTGCAGAATTTTTTCTCTCAAAGTTTTTTCATGTAATAAGAGCGAGAGAGGGTGTGTCTGTTATTGACTTTTGTTGAAAGAAATCAGAGGAGAAGACACGTTTTTATCTATCAAGCTCAGAGATTTCAACTGAACCAACAGAATAACGTAAATATCACGCCCAGCTTACCACCAAATAACGTACAACAAACTCAATCTAACTTACAGCAAAATCTTTTGGAACCGCGCGTTCAACCAAACAACGTGGCTTCTTCATCAGCAGCAGCAGCTTCTCAACAAACTGAAGATGTATCATCAGATTCCAACGATAAAAAAACAACAAGGGAAAGATGGACTAAAGACCAAAGAGTTATTATGTATCAAGATAACTTTGACGAACTTTTATCAAGTCGATGTAATCAAGTCTGGTCTTCAATCGCTAGCGCTGTTTCAAAACATGGCCCAGTGAAAACTACCCAGAAATGCAAATTGAAATTGAGGACTCTAAAAGACGCTTATAACAAATGTAAACTGCTAATACTGACCCAAGAAACAGTGGTGACAAACGCCGTACCTGTCCATATTACAACGAATTGGATGTTCTGCTTCCAGACAGACCATGTACATCGATAACTCAATTCGCTGAAGTCGGAATCGTTCGATCGAATGAGGTTTGTGAAGCTGAAATTCCAAGCTTCGACATGGAAGAAAGAACACCAGCGGTTGAAGCACCCTCTTTAGAAAATATTTCTACCGAGGAAAATACAGCAGAAATTCCAGAAGTAGCTGCAGTAGCTGATGACCAATTTCGTGAAAGTGACGCAGAAACTGACAAGAAAAAACTTAAACGAAAATTTGAAGGCGACGATGACTGGAGTTTCGACGAAGAAAATGATGATTTTTAAGAAGGCGTGAAGGCCTAAAGCAAAGGGAAAGGAAAAGAAACCCAAAAAGAAACCAAAAACTTTTCAAGAACAATTAATTGAACTACAGAAGGAACAAATGAACAGATTCGAAGCTAGTGAAGATCGATTCCAAAAATTTCAAGAAAAAATGATTGAAAAGCAAATGGAGTTGGATGCAAAGGAAAAAGACAAAGAGAGAGATTTTTTTATGAAATTCGGAGCACTTTTTGCTAACAACAATGACCACAGAAAAGATGAAAAGGAGAAATAAAATGGACACATCCCAAAGCGTTTTTTTCTTTTGTTATTAACAAGTTTTAACGGTTAATTTTTTTTCGTTTTGCTATTTATAATTTTTTGTAGAAAAATTATAAAAATAGGAAAATATCTTCTGAGCTCAAGCATTAACAAAACTTGTCAACGATTGTCTGACTGCTACGCCGTCTGGATTTCTTTCGTGGTCTTTCCTTCTTCGCTATCTAGCTTGCCTTTCTTGACGTAAAATTTCTCTCAGAACAGTGTCGTCATCCGGATATTCCTCTTTATATATTTGGTAAATATTATGTAAAACACAACACGCAATCACTACATGAGTTACGTTTTGGATTTCATTGTCTAGTCTTTTCAAAAGAATTCTCCAACGGGCCTTGAGAATCCCGAACGCCCTCTCTACGTGTACTCTTGCTTTAGAAAAAAATTTGTTGAATTTTCTCTGTTCTCTTGTTTGAGCTGGTCCAAACGGGTAGGGGGTCACTAGCTAAGAAAGTAGTGGGTATGCTCCATCACCTAAAATTAGAGGTATAATTCGGCATTCTTCAATAACGTCGGTTGGCTCGGTTAAGATTTCTTCATTTTCTGCTCTGCGAAATAGTGTTGTGTTTCTCATGTTTCTTGAGTCATGAGAACTTCCCGGGAATCCACTGGCAGCGTCAAGAAACATAAGGTTAGCTCAAACAAGACCTTGTAGACCTACTGTATACTTTTGCTTTCTACTGTAATAGTCGGCTTTTTCATAGATGAATGGGGTTTGAATATGAATATGTGTCCCATCAACAGCTCCTACAACTTGAGGAATTTTCGAACGATATTCTGAAAAGCTCTCGACAAAACTCCGCACTGATTTCAAGGGCAGTAGATTTCCCAACCCCAAATGTTTTTTCAATGCATCGAAAAGAATTACCATTTGATAATCTCCAAAGAGCAACTCCAACACGTTTTTCAATAGGAATAGCTTTTCAACGTTGCGTGTCTCTTTTCTCAAGCCTTCGTCTGACCAATTCAACTATAGCCAAAAATGTTGAATGTTTCATTCGAAATTCGTTACGCCATCGCAATTCAAAATTTGGATCATTGACATCTACTAATATTCGTGAAAACCATGTTTCGTTTCTTTCATAGGCCCAAATTTTGCGGTTACGAACGAAAAGGCTAAATAGGGAGGACTTCATGATTAAAGAAAAATACCTAGCTCTTTGCATTCGGTAACGAAGGATATTATTTTTCATTAGCCGATTTTGCGCTTTTCTTTTTGCATACTTTTCGCTGACAGTCTCTTCAACACGAGCATTAAAAGAAGCTTCTTGTTTGCTTCCATTTTTCAAAGAAATAACGCTGAATTCACGGAAGAAGTAATCAATTACGTACATTACAAAATATTTGCGGACCGTAATGTACGAAGTAAACAGAAGATCTACTCATTAATTATTCCAGACCAGAGAAACAAAAATTCATCTTTATGATCTTTATTATATATTATAGAAAATCCTTTATGTTAAACCTATTGTTTGAAATAAGTCATGATACTAAAAACCTTCTAGTGTGACCGCACTCTTGGTGTGCTAGCGGTACTTGTTAGGTTTGACCAAGTGAGTGATAAACTGTCCTCTCGAGCCGTTCGAGTGCTGTAACTATACGCCATCTGCTCTGTGTGTAGCAAGCACAGAATTAGCAGAGTCAGGCAAGCGCAGTGATTTCCCTATCCTAAGATAGTGAATGCTGTCTTGGGATAGGGCCTGCTCCGTTACACGGAAGGTTAACCTTTCTTTTTCTCAATCAATGATAATCTTTGCGTCGTATATTTTGACTGGATGAATACTTTTTGAGATATTTTTTCACTGGAAGCTTCCATTGGATTGAAAAATTTTTACAACACAATCTCTAATATAGGACCTCTGTATAAAATTTTACTTTACACCATATTTTTCTAGGTAGTTATGTAATTCTACCTGATTACTTAAACTAACACAGACCATTCATAACTCAATAACGCACTCTTCTCTTTTTAGGCACAGGCAAAACACCAGCTTTCCACCTTGATTTCGTGGCTCCTGTAATTGTTTACCTGGAGAAGAAATATGACAAATCGCTTATCCTCGATAGTTTTTTATTTGACGTCAAATAGTCAAGACGTGTTCTGCATCGCTTTCAAAAAAATGGTGGAAAATCAAAGGAGCATCGAAATTCGCTAAATATGAACAAAAATCGCGATAAAAACACCCAAGACCCACCAATTGAAGCAGCAAACACAACTGCAACATGCACCCTTGTTACGTGTATTGATGATGAAGATCAAAATCGACTCAAATGCCGTAGCTGCCAACGTATGGTACATTACGAATGCACACAATTGCCACTTTACCAACTGCAAATATTCGCTAACACGTACAATAATCAATATGTATGTCACAATTGTGTGCGAATAACGAGATCCTTAAGAAGTAAAATCGGAGAAAACAAGTACCATATGATGCAAGAGCAGATTGCTAAAAAAGACGACGAAATCAAAAAACTCAAAAAACAACTAACCAAAAACCGAGAAGTCATCAACAACGACATCGAAACAATGCTAACACAAAAGATGAGCGACCTAGAAGCCAAAACAAGGAAAATGATAAAAGAAGAGATACAACAGACAAAAGATTTTATGAAAGAGGCATCACCTACGCTGATATAACCAAAGCACATAAGGAAAATCTTAAATCTGTTGTTGCGGAACAAAAAGAAGAGGAGAGGAGAGAAAAACGAGACATCGAATCAAGAAGAAAAAACATCATAATTCATGGACTCTGTGAACAAGCTGAAGACACGAAAGAAGAAGATCAAGAAGAGGACAAAAAGGGAATTGAGGATCTGCTCAAAGATATCAGCATCCGCGACATCAAACCAACGCATCAACATCGTATTGGGTTCGAACATGAAAAATCGAAGAAAAATCGTCCGATAAAGGTGACCTTGCAAAGTGAAGTAGAAAAAGAAAGAATCATGAGCAATCTTAAAGCCTTAAAAAGTTTGGATATCATCTAAGCATCACTGATGATTTCACCATCAATGAAAGAAGAAAAATCAAAGAGATGTGCGAAAAAGCTAAAAAATGGAACTCCGAATGTGATGGTGATTCTCATTTGGCGTGTGAGAGGAAGTCCCAGAGCAGATAACCTTCACTTGATAAAAACAAACAAAAACTTTGCCAACCAAAAGCTGTCAATATCTAGCCTCAGTAGCAGCGACGATGAGCTGCCAACAAAACATTAGTCTTTTTTAATTGTAAAGTAGCGTTGACTTTTATTAGCCTTTGTTGCTTTTCGTCAACATGAAATAAACTATTACTTACTTACTTACTTACTTACTTACTTACTTACTTACTTACTCGATGAGACAAACTCAAATAGTCTATTTCATGCCTTGACATTGGCAGGCGAGGAATATGTTCCTTGTCTCGCCGTCGATGAAAAGGCATCCCAAACAGAACTGAGCATGGACAGGCTATGTAAACTTTGGGATGGCAAATACTGCCACAAACTAAGGGGAAAAAAGGAGAAGAACTGGAACACTGCATGGCCGGATGTCAATGGCTTGTGCGTGCACACCAAAGCAGTTCCTTCAAGACATTTGATCGGTAATGTTAGATTACTAAAATGGCCTCACTGACCGAGTATTCTTAATCTACAATGTGGAATCAACAGAGAGGAGAGGAGAGGAGATAGAGAAGCTGAAACTCAGTCTATCCACAGTATATGAGAAGAATTACTTGGAACACCAAGAAAACGGCGATCAGACTATCGAACATTCGTTATCTGCTGAAGCTAAACAAGCTATCGTGACCTACTCAGAAGAAGTGGCTTCAACTCAACCTATCAAAAAGGAAAGTAAGTCAAAACTGACTAAATCGCTACTACGTTTGACCCTGTGTATGCATACGATGTGGTTCAGGATCGACAATGCTTTGAAAGGAAAGACGGATGCCACACCACAAATCGTCACTGAAGAGACCGTTAACATGGCAATTAATCTTCATTCCAATATGGAATCGTTTCATGTCATTTCAAAGTTGATTGGCAAAATTTAAGCTCGATTGGATCAAAAATAACATGGAACCTTAAAAGTTTTCTGTAAAGGTTCAATCCCTTAGTAACAGTCCGTTGTCCATCCTCAGTTTCCTTCCCAGAGTATTTCGTCAGGTATTGTCCCGAGGGGGGGGGTACTAGGGCAAATTGGGTTATGATGATATGCGCCCACGGCGAAAGATTTTGGTTCGATTTCTCCCATATGACGTCACACAGCTTTTCAAAATGGTAGCCGTCGCAACTTAATTTACCTCCATTTGACAATTTCGGACTTATACATTCTATACCTGTTAAATTTGTTGATTCTTTTTAAAGGCAATAAAGTTGATAAGGCAAAATAAGTCAATTTTCTGAAAATTAATATCAATCTTGGTATTTAAAAGACAGTAGTACGCTCAAGCAATGAAATAAAAATAGAAAATGATGTAATGTTATCCAAAAACAGGATTGAGTATATGGTTTCGAGTGAAACCATGTGTAGTGAAACCATGTGTTTTCTTCGAAAATTAGAACTTTTGTGTGAATATACAAGGTCATATGGATTTGTCACTTGACTGGGAGTTCTAGATATCAGTATTTCGGTTGATTTTAAATTCAAACTTAAGTTTGAAGTATTGGTAAGGCTTTTGCCAAATTGTTTTTCGTAAAGTGGCCTAGAACCTTGTTTTTGAATAGGGTTTTTGTTGTCGTCTTCGAAGCATTGACCTTTTAAAAAATTTCGGCCATCTTTGTTTATAATTCTTCAGCGTTTCTCGCACATGTGTAATGTTTCTGCTGTGAGTTATCCAGCTTCATTTTTTTCACTTACTAATCTAAAGTAGAGAGAGAAAAAAAGAACAACATGATATGAATGGATATCTTTTTTATGAATATAATTGACATATAATCATGGATCAGCAGTACCAGATAAATGAAGATGTCAGAAATGTTATGGAATATTTATTACTATCAGTTGAGGATTTCCGAAAACAAAACACTGAATATGTTAATATTACCAACACGGTGACGGCTGATAATAACACCACATCGGAAACACGGTATGGTTTTCTTCTAGAGAGATTATATACTTATAGAAGATTTCCCCAATAGCATAAAATGACATGACCAGACCCAATCAATCGAACTAAGGGATCTTCGACAAAAACTTTCAATTTTTTTATCGGCGCATTGGGCCGTTAAGGGGGGCGAGGGCGTCCAACTACATGCCGATAAAAAACAAGTATTCCAGACCCTCCCACTCGATAATACAATCGATAACATTTTTCAATCGATGATCAATCGATGGATTCCAGGGGATGTCAATCGAAGCGATCAAAGCAATCAAAGCAATCGAAATCAATCAAAGTCGATCGAAGAATGACGAATCATTAAAGTATCTTATAAAAACTCCATCTCATCTGAGTGATTGGTCGAATCAATCGAAGTCGATCAAACCTTTAAAAAAATGTAAATCTTCGATTGACTTCGATCGACTACGATTGACTTCGATCGACTTCGATTGTCTGACTGACTCACCTTCAAAGCGTAAATCCCAAGTCGATAACACTATTCTTTGAATCATTATTCGCTATAAGCCTTTGTTTATTCACCTGCATTGAGTTCTCTCATTGTAGTTTTTTCATGCACCCTGATTGAAATTTTAAAGTCAAAATTTAGCGACGCAATAGGGCCAGTACGCCCCCGAGGAGCTGAAAGCTAGGTTCGCTTATAAAGTTGGACGTGCGCGTGCGCATGCTCATTGTAATGGATTGAGTTCGACAAATTAAAGATGGCGAAAAAGGCTTGTTGATTACCAATTTATCGGGATTGGGATTAGGTATATAAAGTTAAAGTGAAAAAAATAAGGTTTATCGAAGCCGATCGAAGTCACTCGAAGCCGATCGAAGTCAATCATAAAGTGAAAAAAAATCTTCGATCGACTTCGATCGCTTCGACGATCACTTTGATGGACTTCGATTGATTCGACCGATCACTTCGATCGACTTCGATTGACTTCGATCAATTCGACAATCGGATTTTTCAATTGACATCCCCTGGTGGATTGGATATTGATTGGTTCCGATAATCGATATGTAATCGGAGCTTTCTCAAAAATTCTGATTATCGATTGGTCATCGATTGTTTAAACTATCGATTGTTTATCGAATGTTGATTAGTAATTTGTTATCTATTGGTGAACAATTGATCATTGACTAGTTTTTGTTATCGGATGGCTTTCAAATTCCGTCTGTGGTTGTCGTTTGTGTGGCGGCAACCTGTCAATCGATCAATCGATAGCTAATCGATCAATCGATAGCTAATCGAGCATTCCTCAAAATCCTGATTATCGATTACCTATCAATTATCGGAACCAATCGATATCCAATCCATCGATTGATCATCGATTGGTCATCAATTGAAAAATGTTATCGATTGTATCGAGTGGGAGGGTCTGAGTATTGGGACAAAAATCTTTGTAGTCCATTTCTTCCCGATTTCGTCCACAAACTCCACTGAAAGCATACAATTTCACTTGCTTTCGCCTGTGCACACTATATTGCAACTTTAAATTGACAGTTTTTAATTAGCTTTCATAAAAAAGTATTTTTTCATTGGCCAGCGCGTTGCATTTTCTTTCAAAATGTTGCGACTTCATCGCGTCTTTTTAACTTAATGTTGCGAATTCATCGTGTCTTTTTAACTTTCGTTTTGATTAACAATGGCGGGTATGAAAAAACTCAATGCTGGTGCAAATAGACAAAAACTCAACAATGATGGAATGTGAAGGCGAGATTAACCCCGATGGTAGGCATGATTGGAGAAAATTGTATTTTCGGAAAGGTGTGTTTTGTTTTAAAAAATTTTGGCCGATAAGAGCAAGGGCGAGGGGGTCTGAAGCTTATCAGCCCAATGCCAAAAAGAAATTTTGAAAGTTTCTTGTCGAAGACCCCTAATCGAACCGATTTTCTAATCGAAATTATACAGTCCAGACGTAATTATTCGAACAAATCGAACAGTATTTTTAACCGAACTCTATCGAACTTTGTTGGCCGATTAATGTTCGACTAAGTTTGGTTGCCAAACTTTAATTGAATACTCACAAATTTCTTAAAATATAAAGTTCAATTAAGTTCGATTACTGAAATCGAACTTAATTGAACTTTAAGAGAAAAGATCTTGATAAGAACTAATCGAACTTAAGCAGAATTTCCGTCGAAGATGGCTGTTGTCGAAAGAAACTTTCGTCGATTTGTTGTAGCTACTATCGAATATTGTCAAACATTTTTTGTGAACTTTATCGTACAGAGTTTTTGCTGAATTTGTCGAACTTTTCTTGTTGTCAAACTTTGTTGAACGTAATATGTTTTGTCGAACTTGATCGAATACTCACAATTTTAGCGACTTTTGAAAAGTTCGATTAACAAATTTAATCGAACTTTTGTTGTTCGATTTGGTTTCGACAAAGTTCGATTAGTTCAAACCATAATTAGTAATCGAACTTAATCGAACACTCGCAATTTTTTGAGAAAATCTAGAAGTTTGATTGGTTTGATTAAAATCGAACTCTAATCGTTCAATCAGTTCGATTAGTTGGATTAAAAAATCTTTTCGATCAGTTCCATTGATCGGGTCTGGGACTTTGAACTTTGATTTGACAACAATCAGTAATATGTTTTGTTTGCGTCACCCGACCGACTTACCTTCAAAACATAAATCCCGAGTCAGACGAATCGCAAAAATGTCGGAATAATTTTTTGATAGCCAAGCACTTCTTTGAATCGTCATTTGCTGTAATTTTTTGTTTACTGACCGACATTGAGTCCATTTTTTTAAGGACCCTTAATGAAATTTTCAAGTTGAAATTCAGCGACGCAATAGGGCTGATAACCCCGAGGGCTAAAAATATGGTCCGCTATTAACATATGCGCGCGCACATTTCACTGGATTTAGTTTGGCACAAAATACAAAACTTTTCTATTTTGCAAATTTTTCAAAAATATTTTCATGTGTGCGCATGCAAAAGTCAAAGCTAGTTATTTTATATCAATGTCTAATTAACACCACCATTGAGTTTCGGTAACGATAATGTAATAATTTCTTATAAATTATACAACCTATTTACCGTCAACGATTTTAACTTGGGACAGTCTGATAAAACATGGGACAGCAATTCGGCCATCATTTTACCAAACCTCCAAAGTCATTTAATTAACATAGTCATAGACTTGCATTATGTATTCTTCCGAATATCATCGTCGAGTTGAATATTGTCAATTTTGAATTCTTTAGGGCCTTCTGAATTCAATTTAAAGATATAGTACATCTTGCGAGAGGGTTTGTCCACGAAAATAATTTACCTATTTTGGTATGCACCGCATGATTCTCAGAAGTTTATTGTAAGTTCCACAATCATAATATCATCTATTGTGTGGATCTGCGTCGGGAGAAGAGAAAGGGATCCAGAATTAGAGCATCGCACAGTATTAATGTATACATTTCTTTGTATTACCATCGTTTGGGGTTACCTTTATAAACGAGGGGTAACTTTTTTACCGTGAGTTTGGGTAACCTGTATGAATGGAGGGAAACATGCATAGCCATCAAATGCCTGACCAACCTAAGCAGCAAAATTTTAGATTATTAGAATAACTTCATCATGCATAATTTATTTTCAACCAACCACGTGACTTTTTTTCTTGCGCTAGTCAATTAAGCAAATTATTCTGCCTGTGAGCAGAAAAAGAATTTCTAAAATGGTAGCAGTAACTGCAAGTATTGCGTTGCGCTCAGATAAACAATTCATTTTGGAGCTTTGGTTGGTCGGTGATTTGGAGTTAATTATTGTTACATCCCAAACAACGGTATGAATTAATGTAAACTTTTTCTTTCTTGTTTCAGTCTTTGCAATAAATCCAGGAAATGTTCGAAAATCCTTTCACACAGAGGAAAGTGTGACAGCAAGAGAACATACCATCCTTATTGGAAAGAAACCCAAAAAGTAAAGAAAGCAGAACAGCAGTAATTGAATGAAAGTATTGACGTATTTAAGAATGATCTAAGTGTTTTGCAACAAGAATTACAAGCTTCAAGTAAGCAATAATTAACTTTTGAAATTAAAGTTTTTCACTATTATTTAGGTCCTAAAAGGGTGTATTTTCAACATTTTTACCCTGACTTTGAGCCGTCCGTGAAGTTAAATTCCCTCTAAAGGAACTTTTTGGGGAAACCGTCAAATTAAATTCCTGCAAAAATTTCTTCCAAGAAGGTATCGTTCATTTTTAAGCCTAAATTATTATTTTTTTATAGCATCTCAAACCAATGAAGCTCGTGAACATTATTTGGAGCTGGTGAAGAACAGACAAACGTTGTCTGAAGAGTATCAAAAGTTGACGAAGCTGCTGTCACACAAGAAATATGCCCAAACAAAACGTCAGCAAAATCCAACCACTGATAACAAACTCCTCAAGCTCAACCCGTTACAGGCGACGAGACGAAACCAAAATACTTTTAGACTACATTCATGGAGGTAAAAAGGGTGCCATAAATGGGGCATGGGACTTTCTTTCTTCTTCATTGACATTCAGTGAGCTTGAAAAGCTACTTAAAATTCTCAAGAGAGGTAGATTCATTGAGCAGTTAAAGGGACGGTTTTGTAAAGCGGCAAAGTCTAGTGATGTAGCTTTGAAAAAAGCTCTTGCAATCAAATACCACTCATACGTTTCAGAGAGAAAATACCGTACTATTTGCAAAATTCAAAAAAGTCTTTTTGAATCTGATGGTGTTGCTGACTCGGTGGATTATGGGAAAATGGAAAAGACCTCAAAATATCATTTATTTCACACGACAAAGTCAATGCTTTTGCAAAATCCATCGACATTGGGGAGGTTCATTTTATCCAGGGGGGTATCTTGCACAGTTTCTGCTCTGGTCACAATGATAGTTGATCTTCATTCGAAAGTTCCAAATCTCCACAAGGACCTAATGTAGTTCAATGGTAATGAAGACCATTATATAGTTGAGTAGTAGAGAATACCATTATCCCATTCACACTGTCAGTGCACAAGAGAAGGATGTGATCTGTGAGTCCTTATGGAAGCAACACACCAAAGAAATGATGTTGATTGAAAGTAATGTACTTACAATAAACAATAAAAAGGTTACTTTAGAATTCCAACCCTCTGCTGATCAGTCCTGGCAGTTCTGGACTAATTATGTACTTTCCGCAAGTGCTACCAGAAAGAAAGAGTTGAAAAAGCTGAATGGATTTCGAAAAACTCTGCCAAAAGATATCACACCGCAAAAGAAACACAAGGAGGAATTGGCATTTATGGCAGAGACTGGCATCAGGCAACTAGGGGAACCAAGAATTGGAGACTTTGCAGATCGTCAGGGGCCAGACCCGCTCCATTTGAAAATCAATAGCTGGCAGCATTTATTGAATGTGTTATGGAATCCGTACGACGAGATAAATACCACCTTTTTAATCAAATTCTCCGACTACCAAAGTCAAAAGGTGGCTGTGGTCTCAAGTTTGTGGCAGATAAGATTAAAGAACACTATGAAACTGTCTCAGCACGTATGAAGCTGCTGACCATCCGCCTGATTGGTGATTATCAACCGATTAGCCCTAGCAAAACTGTGTGAAACATTACGCAACATTGGTTCAATGATGAATTCGGTTTCGACCAGTCCAGCATACATCTCCAAACTCACAGATCTATGTTCCCTTTATTTCAACATCTATGCACTGTTTTTCCCACAACATTGCAATATCACAGTGTGGACTGTGGGATATGTCATCCCATACCATGCCGATTTAATCTGCAAAAATTATTCCATTGCTTATGGGATATTAACAATGCAGGGGAAGGAAGCTAAACACTCAACAATCAAACAACAGCTGAAACTTTGCTCTAACAGATCTAATGCAGAAGACGAAAGTGGCAAATGGTATCAGTTAATGCAATCAAGTTTCTATTTACTTTATCACTTAACAGCTTTCACCAACACGTACCATTCACATTATCAACCCCGTATGCCTTTAGTTCATGAAAATGAGGAAGATGATTATTGTATTTGCTCACGAAAATTGGAAAAGAATGCCACGTTATGCAACATATGCAACCAATCACTTGCTTTGGTGGAAAGTGCCAGGAATGGTGTTTTATCAGAAGCCATTTTACACATTCTGAAACCAATAAAATGCCTACAATGTGAGGAAAGATTTCCAGATCTACCTGCAAAACAAGTACATATGACTAACGTTCACGAAAAAGTAAGTCTTGTAAGTATTTCAAAAAACAATATAAACCCAGCTCGCCCGGGGGGGGGGTACTACCCTTGTCGACCGACGGGGGTGCTCCGCTGAGGTTCGAAAAATGGACCCTACGTGGGACTCGAAATTTGCGAAAAAGGTGACCCTGAATGGGACTGAAATTCAAAAATTTTCTCAAATTTTCTACTTTTTCCCCAAATTTTTCTATTTTGGTGTTTTTGCGACCCTACCTTGGACTCGTGGAGGTTAAAAAAGGTACCCTGACCAGTGGAGCATCCCCGTAACCCATTTTGCCCTAGTACCCTCCCCCCCGGGCCAGCTCGTTTGAAGGTGAAAGACCTCAAACAACACTTATCTCAAATGGGACTTGCAATCAAAGGTAAAAGGGACGTTTTAGAACAAAGATTACGAGCTTCATTAGCAATGGATGCTTAAAGTATGTATGACCCAGAAGTACTAGGGTTAGAGGATGCTGGGTATGTGCAGACCCGATGTATGATATTTATATTTTCTATATAAAACAATATGGGTTGATCTTATAGGGAATTTATTTTTAGCTATCCTTCAAATCACATCAAAATTAAAAATTTTGAGTTTCCTCTTTTCTTTATTTTTATCTGTTTGACTTTTCTTTTGCCTGTATGGCCATCTTTAAATGGGCTGAATAAGCATTACAATTTACAAGTGGTAATTATATGATGGAATGAATTTCTGAAAAGGGTTGGGTTTAAAAAAAAAGTAGGAAGTCCATACTCTACTGTGGAAACTATGTTGGGCAAATCATATTTGTATTCCAGTAACTCATGTTTTTGCATTCTATTTTTGTCTATTTGGACGTTTGTATGACAAACCAAGACTATTCATTGACAATGTTTGAATATTTATGATAAAAAGTTTGTTATGCTTATTTTTATTAACTAGTTACATTTATCTTAAATAAAACTTGTGTTTAGTTGTCATTCTGTGTACAAAGTACACAGACTTTTTCTTACGAAACTAAATCGAACACCCTTATTGTCTCGGGGACTCGTAAGAATTCTCAAGTCATTTTGGATAACACGGAGGAGCGAAATGCCTACGCGGATGTTTGGAGTTCTAAGTGTTTGCAACCTAAAATTCAGAACTGTTTTTAATCTTTCATACAATCTCTTTATTTTTAGAACTAACTAATAATGAGTGTAACTAAAGATATAATTGGGAAAATTTTAGCATTGATTCCGAGAGTTGACGGCAAATCTGCAAAAAGTAAATTAAGAAGAACTAAAAGAAGATTAGGGAAATCTCTTGATGTAAGTATTTGAATGGTATTAATTATCAACGAATAATGAGAGAGACAAAATTCTATTCTGTTAGCATGATGCAGGTATATTTATAGAAAAGACAAGATTGCTGGATATTGTTGTTTTGTAATGCGAAAATCTCAAGTCTTTGAATTAGCCTCTAATTTCTGTATACTTTATTTTCATCTTAGGGGGAGATTTCTACCCTGTTGAATTCATTTAGTCGTGATGAAATCGAAAACCTTCTGGTTAATCGTATCAGTAAGAAGTTTGGCTTAGAGATTGGTCAAATTCAGAATGAAACAAATCACGCTCCAGGTGAAATGGTAAGAGTTAGTTTTGTAAACTCTTTTCCTAGTTAAAAGATTAAAACAAAATTGATATTTAAAAGGAAATCCTTATCCTCGCCATGTCTCTTATTTTTAGAATCTGAAATTCATTAAGGTGCAGCAGTACGAAAAGATCTAAAATCGTTTATTTAAAATTGCGATTTATTTATTTTTTAGCAAAACGATTGTATGGATGTTGATGAAATGTATAAAAATCTTGGTTCGGTTGAAAGGAAAATGTTTGAATCCATTGCTGACGCTTTTGCCAAAGAATTAAATCAATTAACTTTGAATAAGGTTTGTTCCGAAAGAACGGCTGTGATGTGCAATTCTTCAATGTGTAATGGACTAACGGGGAAAATGGTGGAGGAAGTAATCGGCACTGATATTGCCATTGTCGATGGAAAAATCACACTTGATTATGGGAGAAATTATCAAAATCGTTTTTGCCTTTTTAAAGCTACCCATTAAGGGTAATTCTGTTTTTGCCGAAGCAGATGCTGTCAAACCTTCACGATGGACGATTAATTCTTTCACATGAGCTACAAATATTGACTTTGATCACCTACCACCCCAGTATTATACATCCCATCGGATTTACAGAGGTTGATTTGAAACCAACGGCAATCTTTGAAGAAGTACCATCTTCAAGCTTAGCAGATTTTCGTGGTTTTGAAGTTGTTCATTTCAAGCATGTGTTGAAGCACTTATTATCGGCTTTAGAATTCATACACTCTAAAAAGATAATATTGAATTTTCTAACAGAACAGTTGGTAGCAAAAAAAAGCTGGGAAGAGTTCAGTATTCCAATGATAACCGATTTCAGTTGGGCTTGCCATGAAAAAGGTTCTGTTCCATTATCCCTATTCTTCCAATCGAAATTTGCAGAAATGAAACATTTACCGAATAGAGTGTTGAAAGGCAAGCTCCCACCCTCGTTTAGCTCAGATATCTTTAGTTTTGGTGTATTAATCTCTCGTCTTATCAAGAGAATTTGCCAAACACATACATCTACCGAGGAAAAGGCAGAGATAGAACATTTAATCGTCAAACTGCTATCGCATCAACAAAATCAATTTCCAACAGAATTGCGTGTTTTTATCAACTGTTGAACTGTCATTGTTTATTTGTAAATTAGCTATTTTCGTGGAATTTATTTTCAAGGATAAAAGTTTCATTATTATTAAAACGGAACTAATTCTCACAGAACTATATTTTGCGGTGGATTATCATATTTCTCTTATTTCTTTATTATTATGCAGTATCAGGGACGACCCTAAAAAGTCAGTATCGTTAGTGCATAATAATTAAGGAATGAAGCGCCAAAATTATCATATTTCATTTCTTATTTCTTTGTTATTGTGCAGTATCAGGGACGACCCTAAAAAGTCAGTATCGTTATTGCGTAATAATTAAGGAATGAAGAGCCAAAATTATCATATTTCATTTCTTATTTTTTTGTTATTGTGCAGTATCAGGGACAACCCTAAAAAGTCAGTATCATTATTGCGTAATAATAAAGGAATGAAGCGCCAAAAATATCATATTTCCTTTCTTATTTCTATGTTATTGTGCAGTATCAGGGACGACCCTAAAAAGTCAGTATCGTTATTGCGTAATAATTAAGGAATGAAGCGCCAAAATCACCATATAGTAGGGGGAAATTTGTAAAATCGCTCGATTTTTTTAGTCAAAGCACTTGTTATACATTTTTGGAAAGCTAAGGGGTAGGGGAATCAAAATAACTTGGGTGCCAATTTTTTTTCGGACACTTTGGTGTGATTTTCGGACAAATACGACGGTCTCAGGCAAATATCATAGGGTGAAAAATTAATGAAAATTTTAGCTGGAGAAAACGGAGACCTGTTGTATATTTTTGGAAAGCTCTCAAAAAATTAAGATTAGTGATATATTGCGAGTATAGGTGATTTCAGTACCTAACTCGAGATATTGAGCTTCCGAAAGCGCAAAAACTAGACAAAACAGCTGTTTCTGGCTGAAAAACACTGAAAAACACTGTTTTTAAAGATTAATATCTCGAGTTAGGTAAAGAAATCACCTATACTCGCAATATATCACTAATCTTGATTTTTTGAGAGCTTTCCAAAAATATACAACAGGTCTCCGTTTTCTCAAGCTAAAATTTCATTAATTTTTCACCCTATGATTTTTGCCTGAGACCGTCGTATTTGTCCAAAAATCACACCAAAGTGTCCGAAAAAAAATTGGCACCCAAATTATTTTGATTCCCCTACCCCTTAGCTTTCCAAAAATGTATAACAAGTGCTTTGACTAAAAAAGTCGAGCGACCTCAAAAAAACGAACAAATTTCCCCCTACTAATATGCTTATTCCACGACCCCAAGTTTACTTTTCTCATAAAAAATGCGTTGTCATTCGCCAAACATTAAATTTTATTAGGCCTTAGTATTAGGACTTAATTAGCTCTCAAACTTCAATGTATTTTTGCGAAGCGAATATACATGAGCGAAGCAGTTTTGCTATCGTGTATATGTACCTTTAAATCTCACCTACGCTGGGGAGCGCAAATGAAAAATTACTATATGTATCCAATCTTTCAAACGCAGAAATGATTGAGAAAGCCGTCCGCCCTTCCTTAGATCAAACCTAGAATCGCGGCGGAGAAACCTGGAATTACGGATGGTTAAATTCGTTTTTGTCGCCTCGTGTGTTTAGATATACCAATTCTTAAAAGCTACGAAGATAATACACATGGTTACCGGTACTAGATAAGCCTTGTTTTGATCTCCTTAAGGTTTAAATTAGGAAATCTAAAGAAGAGATCGGAAAATCAGCGCGGGCTAGAAGCGTTCAAATGGCGCTCATTTTTATAGAAGTCATTGCATTGACTCGAGCAAAGACTTTTGAAGGGCTTTCGAACTTTTCCAATTATTCTTTCATCTACAGGCAAGGCTCAACAGAGTTGTTGCTTCATTGCAAGAAGAGAATCTAAGCTTAAGAAATGAACTGTATACATATGGTGGGAAAGCCATTCCTTTTGGTTTAGATTGAATCTTGGTAGAATGTTTAAGTGAGCATCACTGGACTTTTTTTTATGTTTTGAATTGATGGGAACAAAAATATTTTGCGTTTTTGAATATGGCTAACCTGGAAGAATTTATTCCTCCCCTTTTTTAGTGGAAGGAGAAATGTTTTTTGTCGTTGTTTTTGGAATTTTGGCTTGACCGACCCTCGATGATGTGGGATCTTTGGTTGTTTGTTTTTTATGAATACGCATCGATGGTCAGAGATATAGAACATTGACATGTGACTGTATTATAAAGGATTTTATTGTTGGTAATGGTAATTAATGGTAATGACTTGTAAAATGTTGAAATACAACGACAAAACATGACATGCATTTTAACTGTTTTAAATTCCTGTGCTACAGCCGAGAAAAAAGTCACATATTTTTTACTTTTTATGTGAAGAGTTTGCTCCTGTTTGTCAACAACTCGAGTAAGAGAGTAAAAGACTGTCAAGTACTTGCCTCCAGCAAACTTAAGATAAGAGTTTCGCAACTTTGAAAAAAAATCCCAGCCAGTAAAATTTTAGAGGTTTTACTTAGTAGAATCGTTGGAGAATACTTTCTGTATCTCAGTTTTTTTTATCTGGTTTTTCTTTATTTTTATCTCAGGATTTTACAGCGCTAATAGGTTAGATATAATTTGAGAACTTTGTTAAATTTTTCAGAATTTACGATGCAATGATACAATATTCCTAATTAATATGGTTATTGAATTTTGAAACTACATAAGTCAACTTATTTCTATTAAATTCTAGTCTTGAAATCCTCTGTATTTCACATCCCTGTCTCAATAAACCGAGTGATGTTTAAAGTTTGTTTAACTTTCTTTTTATTCTCTGGGCTCTTTGCAAGGAAGACCTTTTGAAGAGGCTAGAGAAAAATTTTTACCAAGTTTTCCAGCGGGTCTATGACACAGGGGTGTTTATGTTAGGAAAAAAGTTTTCGAATGTTTTTTTTTATTCTAACGTTGAAATTTAAAATTAGAAAGATTCGAAAGTTTGATTTTGAACGCAAGGAGTTCGAACCCGGAAGTAAAACGAGTCTAAAACAAAAACTAAGAAATAAAAATACTCAAGGCTCAGGGCGGACAAATGATTATTGAACTTTTCGCAACGATTCATGAAAGAAATCATATAATTTTCCTCAAATCCGTAGAACTTAGAAGTAAACGTCGTAAGTTTGTACACCTGAAGTGTTTGAGTGTATCTCTAAAGAAGCTCGGTCTTCCTGAACCTGAGCACTTGTCGGGGTTTCGCAGGGTTTACATTTACGAATTGATTATATTTAACTTGCAATTTCTAGTGTGTGACCCTATAAATATTTTGCTTGCAACTTGCGAATCGAGTGACTTGCCTGGATCGCTTCGCAATTCTTATACATATACACTAGTTTTTTCTTTTTTGATAGGATATTGTGGAACTTTCTTCTCAAATTCCCCAAATTCTATAAAAAGAGATTATGTATCAATGAAGTATAAGTCCGAAGGGCTAGAATTGAATCTTTAACCTTTCTCAGGCAAGAAAAAGTGAAACCTTATACTTAACGCCGTATTTTGACGAGACG
Organism: Clytia hemisphaerica; assembly: GCF_902728285.1. Taxonomy (NCBI): domain Eukaryota; kingdom Metazoa; phylum Cnidaria; class Hydrozoa; order Leptothecata; family Clytiidae; genus Clytia; species Clytia hemisphaerica. The sequence goes on along the minus strand of NW_027104144.1, from coordinate 208,933 downwards.
GATAGGATTTAGTGATTTCTTTGTTTTTGAATGGTATATTTTTTGAAAGCTAGCGGAAAACTTTAGTTTCTATCTGTTATTTGTAGAAAACAGGCGGGTCGCTCAAGGCCGCGCATCTATGGTGGGATGGGAAGGCTTCAAATCCCACCAAGGAGATTCAATTCTAGCACTTCAGGCATATACTTCATTGTTATTTATCCAACCCCGTCTATTAAGATATGGGGGAATCAACTGTGGTGCTATAAAGGGGATGTCCTCGATGGGAAGTGTAAATGGAGGATTTAAGGAAATTATGGGAGGTATGGGTAGAAAGTTTAGATATTAGGTACATCATGTCAAAAATATATTGCATTTGTATGCTTTCGCTTAACCTATCTACATTGTAAATGGAAATTTACTAAGTTTACCACAGTCCGTTAACCCTTTAACTGCCGGGGTCGGCATATGCTGAGATTTACTATTGGAGAGAGTAAAACCCCCTGTAAGCCTGATTTTCAATTTAAAAGCACCACTTTTGGTCAAAGTTGACGGAAATAAGTTGTGCTTCAAGGTTTACAGAAATATTCTTCAGATTTAGTCTTTTGACCAAGATTTTGGCAAAAGAAGGTAAAAAAAAAAGCTGAAATTTTGCAAAAAAAATAGCTTCAGGAGAAAATTGCTTCGGCTCAGTGAGAAAAAAATCTTACTCAGATTTATAAAATAATTGCTTTGGGAGAAAGTTGCTTCGGCTCCAGGAAGAAAAAAAATCTTGCTCAAATTGATCAAAAAATTTGCTTCGGGAGAAAGTTGGTTCAGGGAAAGAGCTGATTTTCTAGAGATAATGCGGAGTTTTTGAAATAATGTCACTGGATACCATAGTGGATACACTACAACTTAATGTCAGTTTTTAACTTTAAAGAAAGCAGTTCTCAGAGGAAAAGGACTTTTTAGAATTTTTCCATAGGTTAGGACTCGGGAGCGGGGGTACTAGGTTTGCGAGGTGACGGGTATGTCCGAGCCAAAAATCGAAAATCGACCCTCAGAGAGTAAAAATTGGCGATTTTAGGACCCTTTGAAAGACTCTTCTCATTATTTTCCTGATTTTTGCTCGTTTTTTGTCCAAAGTTTGGTAAATCACTACCCTTTGAGAGAGGAAATTTCGATTTTTAGTAAATTTTGGACCCTTATGGCTCACACACATACCAACCCCCTATTGTCTAGGTGCCCCCCCCCTGGGACGGTTCAGAGAGACAAAGCCATGATTTAGATCAAATCCCTTAAGGGACAGGAAAATATTGAAATTTAGTTTTCAGGGTATCAAAAGTTTTTATTATATTTTCAAATTCAAACTGAGGGCGCTTTATTACTAAGTGTAAAAACATAGAATGATTATGATGACAAAAAAGAAAAATAATTAGTGATCAAATTCAAACTGATGGTGCTTCACTAAGCTAAAAAAAGGGAGCAGCAAAATTTTATGATGACAAAAAAGAAAAAGAAATTAGCGACCAAATTCAAACTAATGGTGCTTTATTAAGCTCAAAATAGGGAGAGGCAAAGTTTTATGATGACAAAAAGAAAAATAATTGGTGATCCAATTTAAACTGATGGTGCTGCATTAAGCTCAAAAATTTTTTCATCGAAGAGGATATTTTCCAGAGCCACTGTTGACTGGCAAATGAACTATGATAATATGTACAGTTAAAAACAAATATATTGATCTAAAGTCTATGAAATAAATATATTTCTCTTTAAAAAAAATAATAATAAAGCGAATGCTAAAAAAATAGAACCTTTTGTTTTGGTCACTATATTAAGAAATTTATCATTTTTATTATGAGAATTTGTTAAAAATATTTCATCTTCTCTAAATTCATGGAAAATTTTCAAAAAACTAAAACTGAAGTGACCATAGTGCGGAAAGGGGTCTGATCACCCTTCTTGGCACCCCAAGCTTTTCACACTAAATTTTCAGAAAAAAATTCTCTCCCAAATGCACAGTGAATTTACAATCAGAAAAATTTGATTTGGTCAACAAAATCGACAAAGTAAAAACTAATAAGGTTGATAATTTTTTCATAATTTCTTAACCTTTTGTTTCGTGAACAAATATCTCTAAATATAACTAAATAAAAATCTACTAAATCTAAATCTCATAAATATATAACTCTAAATAAAAATTAAAATATGTAATGAAATATAAGATAAAATGTAAAATAAAAATTTTGGCATAAATGCAAACTATAGCATCCCACCTACCTAATTAGATATCAAAGATTAATGCTGCAAAAGCGCTTCGAAAATGCCCAACAAAACTTGTTGAAAAATTTTTTTATAATATTTTTTTGCTCTTGAGATAAATTTTCTTTATGTCCATAATTGAATGAACTATGTAATAAAAGAAAGAGTTATGTCCAATCACAATGAAATTTGGACAAAGGTCTTTTTTTGTTCACACTTTTCCTTACTGTGTAGTGAGAAAATTGAATAGTTTGGACATAACGCTTTTTAATTACTTTAAACATTTTAGTATTTCAGCCTCTTTTTACATAGCAATAAAGCCACTTAACATTAGGAAAAGGATAAGTTCAAAATTTTTGATAGAGCCAGGCTAGAAAGAGGGGAGGAGGGTTTATGAGTCTTTAAGGTCTGGAAAGTTTTTGAAAAAAGTGTGGAAGGTTCGAATGTTTTTGAAAAGCAATGCAATGTTTTCATTACAAAAAAGAGACCAAGAATGATAGAGCATGTTTTTGCGTTGCTTCCATTTATAATGTCATGAAGAGTAAGGAGGGTATAGTTTTTGAGAGATTTTGTAGCAGTGAATTTTAAAGGCTACAATAATAAAAAGAGATTGTTTTGTTTAGAGAAATAAAGACGAGTAAAATAATAAAAATTAGTCTCTACAGAGGAGATTTGATCATGCAAAAATTTTGGAAGAGAAAGACAGGTGGTCATTTAAGCAATTTGGGGAAAATTGGAAAAATGCGCGTGTCTTTAATATTGTGGGATATTGATGGCGAAGAATCAGAATTTGAGACCACAGTTTTACACAAAGAAAATGATGAAGAAAATTCATGTGCTACAGGTATGTGCTAAATATTTCAATAATCTGCACCAATGCTATTTTTACAGTTAAGCTTTGGTTCCTGTTTTAACTCCTAGTTCTTGTTTTTGTTATTATTACAGTTAGACATTTGCTTTGTCCTGGAAATTATTCCCCAATTATTATATTTTATGGCATTACTTTTTTCAGTTGTATTAATAACTGTTTTTCTCTTCACATTTATCAATCAACATTTGGACACTGAGAATGAGAAGCAGTCATCTTCAGCAAACTCTGATAATCCTACAGGAGTAGAAGGTACACCAGGCAAGTTTTTCAGGTACTAGGGATAGGCTTTTTAACACTTTGAGTAAATGATTTCTTTCCAGTCAAACTTTGTATTAATTCCCTGTTTTTCTCAATCAACATTTGGATTATTCGAGACGACTCAAGAATTTCTTTGAATTTGAATTTCTCTCATTTTGTTGACCAATAACAAGCTTTACTACCAGTTATGGTGCAGGTATTCAGATGGTTTTTCTGAGAGCTATTAAATCTGATTATCCCCTTATTCAAAAAGGTTAGTTATTTTTCACATTTTAGGGTCATTTGAGGTTGCAAGTTGTTTGTGGAAAGATCTTGAAATCAAGAGTTCTGAAGGCTACAAGTAAGTAAATTTGTTTGCAGATAGGTGGGGTGGCCAGAACTGCAATCGCATGATCTTAAATATGTTGAGTGAAGCCCCTGAAAAATTCAACTTTAATTCAATGTCCTTAAATTTTTTGGTGTCTGGTCATTCTCAGAATGAAAATGACAATGCCCATTCGGTAATTGAAGGTGCGTGTCGTAATAAAACTATTTATACAACAGATCAGTGGGAAATGTCTATTCAGATGGCATTTAAGAGCAATGAATGTAAAATGAATAGAATTTTTCATCATGATATCATTGATTTTAAAAGCTACACTGTTTTCCCCCAATACACTTCAGTATTGAAAGATAGTGTGTTAGAAATGGTTAACCTGAGATCAGATTGTGAATGTTTTCTGCACACCACGCTGAAGCTCTAAAGGGATATGTGAAAACAAACAATCTGAAGAATATGCAATCTCGAAATCGTAAGGACCGCGTTCGTCTAAAAGGACTGGGAATGACAACAAAGTTGCGCGATTGTGTTTATGAATAGGGCGCCGTATTAGTTTTTATTTTTCCGGCGCACAACAAGATGTGCCTTTAGAGGTTTACCGTGCGCGTAAGAAAATTATGAACATCTGTTATCAGGTTAGAAATGGTAGAATCAACTGAAAAAGTCAAAGGAAAACAAGCAAAGAAAAGTGAAGGAAAAAAGGTTTATTGGTCAAAATTAATGCAGGTCAAATTCAGTCAGGAGCAGCCAAACAAGATGTTTTTCAAGTATGAATACAATGAGAACAAAGAGTTTCATGAAATTAATTATTAAGATACTGTAACAAAAAGGCAGTTGAAGAAAAAAGAAAAGGATGGAAGTAAATTGTACAGGGAAGGTATTGGAATATCAGCTAAAAAGGGCATAATTGTAGTTGAGTCCCGACACGGGATTGTAATTCAATCCCGACGAAATTTTTAAGAATTTTCGTTAAGAAAGAACAAAAATGGCGGGACTGAACTGCAAGTATATATATAGTAACTGGCGGGACTAAACTGCAAGTATATATATAGTACTTGGCGGGACTGAACTGCAAGTATATATATAGTAACTGAACAATAATTTTCCTTTTATTAATTTAGTCCCTTTAAAAGAAGGATTGGCGGCTTGAACTTTGAAAACAGGGAAGAACAGGGCTAATTATAAATAATACGCACTAATTATAAGGCTTTTAAGTATTTGTCGGGACTGAAATTCAGTCCCGCCATTTATTTATCGGGACTGAAATACAGTCCCGCCGAGTATTTGGCGGGACTGAACTGCAAGTATATATATAGTACTTGGCGGGACTGAACTGCAAGTATATATATAGTAACTGAACAATAATTTTCCTTTTATTAATTTAGTCCCTTTAAAAGAAGGATTGGCGGCTTGAACTTTGAAAACAGGGAAGAACGGGGCTAATTATAAATAATACGCACTAATTATAAGGCTTTTAAGTATTTGTCGGGACTGAAATTCAGTCCCGCCATTTATTTATCGGGACTGAAATACTGTCCCGCCTTGGCGGGACTGAACTGCAAGTATATATATAGTACTTGGCGGGACTGAACTGCAAGTATATATATAGTAACTGAAATTCAGTCCCGCCATTAAATTATCGGGACTGAAATACAGTCCCGCTAAGTATTTGGCGGGACTAAACTGCAAGTATATATATAGTATTTGGCGGGACTGAACTGCAAGTATACATAGTTTTGGCGGGACCCAATTATTTCCCGTTCTTTAAAGGGGTTATTCCAAAGAACGGAAGAAACACTGTTATAAAGTCTATTCCCAATTATCTCCCGTTCTTTAAAAGCATTATTGAAAGGGGTTATTGTAAAGAACGGAAGATACATTGTTATATTTTATAGTACATTCCCAACTATTGGCCGTTCTTTAAAAGCATTATAGAAAGGGGTTATTCTAAAGAACGGAAGATACACTATTATATCTGATCGTCCATACCCAATTATTTTCCGTTCTTTAAAAGCATTATAGCAAGGGGCTATTCTATAGAACGGAAGATACACTATTATATTTGATAGTCCATTCCCAATTATTGCCCGTTCTTTAAAAACATTATAGAAAGGGGTTATTCTAAAGAACGGAAGATACACTGTTATAATTTATAGTCCATACCCAAATATTGCCCGTTCTTTAAAAGCATTATAAAAAGGGGTTATTCTAAAGAACGGAAGATACACTATTATATCTTAGTCTCTACCCAATTATTGCCCGTTCTTTAAAAGCATTATATAAAGGGGTTATTCTAAAGAACGGAAGATACACTGTTATAAGTTATAGTCCATACCCAAATATTGTCCGTTCTTTAAAAGCATTATAGAAAGGGGTTATTCTAAATAACGGAAGATACATTGTTATAAGTTATAGTCCATACCCAATTATTGCCCGTTCTTTAAAAGCATTATAAAAAGGGGTTATTCTAAAGAACGGAAGATACACTATTATATCTTAGTCTCTACCCAATTATTGCCCGTTCTTTAAAAGCATTATAGAAAGGGGTTATTCTAAAGAACGGAAGATACACTATTATATCTTAGTCTCTACCCAATTATTGCCCGTTCTTTAAAAGCATTATAGCAAGGGGTTATTCTAAAGAACGGAAGATACACTGTTATAAGTTATAGTCCATACCCAAATATTGTCCGTTCTTTAAAAGCATTATAGAAAGGGGCTATTCTAAATAACGGAAGATACATTGTTATATTTTATAGTACATTCCCAATTATTGCCCGTTCTTTAAAAGCGTTATGCAAAGGGGTTAGTCTAAAGAACGGAAGATACATTTTTAAAACCTGAACTTCTGAAGTTCTTATAGAAAACGGCTTCCCCAATCATTTCTACTCGCGTTATCATTTGAAAAACACATTTAAATCACTTTGATATATTTAGATATTTTCATAATTTATGAGATGAAATAAACAAAACACGGTTACAATAGTACAATACATAGAACAATATTGATAGGATTTCATATTGAAATTGAAATTTATAATCAACATTCTCTTCTGACATCTTTTGCATCACCATTGAAGTAGAGCAGTCTTTTATGGAATAAACTATAATAAAACCAAACATTTTTCTTTTTGTCTATGTTCTGGATAATACGACAAACTTGATCACATCTTTTCTGCATACGAACCGTGTCATGTCGTATCTTGTGCAGAGAGCTAAGCACCCATTCCGCCGTAATTAGTGGAGATAAACCATTCCCTGTGGTAAATAAGTAACAAGATACATTATGTTTATGAGATATAATTCTCGGGGTAAAAGATCCAGGAAAATTCCCTCTGATTTAACATATCAAAATATCAGTTTTTAAAGTGTTCAATTAACAAATTACCTATTAAAAACCAAGCAAGTTTTGCAAAATCCGCATCACCTAAAGGCTTTTTAAAAAAAAGTAGTCGATACGTCAAGGGCCATGATTTCAATGGTGGTAAGATATCACCACTAATAGTTTGACACAATTTCAATCACTCATCTGTCATCTGGCGTGACGTCCAATTTTGAACTTTATTCGTGTATTATAAAGCCTTCTCTTTATCAACAAAGTTATAAAAATTAACTTTTTCCATTTTTATCGTGTTTGTAAAGCTGCGATACTATCGTTTGAATTATGTCAAGCTTTTTATAAAATTTATCAGGCTTTTTGTTTGATTTTTCGGGATTGTTAATTCACGATCTCTAGAGATTTTAGTCATTCAGCGCTTCTTTTTCCGTCAATAGATTAAACTTAATTATAAAGTTTCTAATAAGGAAAAGATATATCCCATGGGAGCAAAAGTTTTTTCCAAAAAAGTACTTAGGGAATTAGGAAATTAATGGTGTCATTAAATAAAAGTTATTAAATAAAGGTTATTTAATATAAATGAGTCTTGTTCATGACAATATTGCGATGGTGTTTTTTTTAAAGAAAAAAAAGATATACGAATTATTTACAAACATTGAATTCTGGTGTTAAGTGTGTCTATCTAATATTATTGGAAATCACTGTCAGAAGAAAGGTTTGCTGTTGATCGATATCTAACAGGGCGTCTGATTTTGCGTTTCCCAGCTGCCTTTGCAGGTCCCTGAATAGAAGGGGAAGCCTCGTTGGTAGCCTCTGATTTTGATCTTTCTTTTTCGTTGAGATTTGTGCTTGTTGTTGCTTTAGCTTTCTTGCCTTGGTTTTTAGACGGAACATTCTTTTTTCCTTGGGTATCTTTCTAAATTAAGAGTAAAGTTTTAAAACTTTGATGAAATACAATACATTATTAACTATTATCAAAATCACAGTTTATTATTGAAAACAGAGCTTTTGAAGTTTTTTAATTGTAACTCATTAAGACTTTTCGGCTATTATATTTTATTAAAATTGCACATATATTGTCCTGCCACAAAATAGCGCTTTACTAGTTGTATGTAATCAGATAAGACGAATTGCATACTTACTTTTGCTTTCTTTTCAGTAGTTTCAAGGACTTGTGTCCCAGTCTCCCTTCCCATCCGTGTAAGGTCAAAGTCAATTGGTTTATATATATGCTTTCTTTTCAATGCCTTGGCCTGTTCAATTCTACGTGTTTTATTCTTTTCCGGACTGGTTTCGATTTCACAATCTTCACGACTTGTTTTGCCCTGTAAAATTGATTATAAAAATAGCAAGTAATAGTAAATAGCAACACCTAAGTTTCAATTTAAAACCTTAGCTTTTATTTACAAAGATATATATCCCACTAGTTTCAATTTTTTCGCATCTAATTTACCTTTGGCATGGGAGTGGAGGTTGAACATGGATAAGCAATAATTTTCTCCAGAGGAGGAGTAGCTTCTTGATCTGTACATTCGTTGTCCTGTTAAAAATGAGTATAGCTCTTTTGAATTAAATGTTAATGATAATTGATTTTTCATTAACTTTAAGTTGAGATTTTCCAACTCGGTGCAAAAATTGTAACTTTATGTAACCTTCCCACTGTAAGCGAATTACCAAATTCATTTTACCTTCCTCGCCTGATCAATTTTTTCGGTCACTTATTCGTCAACATTAGTGTTTACCAGCGGAGGGGTGTCCAAAGTCAGACATTCAGGAGCAATATTGTCTTCCACAAGGCCAGTTACGTCCATTTGCTATAAAAATTAGCAGATTTTACACAACACGAATTTTCCCACCGGGGTAACAACCATGCGTACAGCCCCTTCTCACAGACCCACTAGAACTCCTTCCCACTGAAAAAATTGGCCAAAAAAATTTCCCAAGTGAAAGATTAGTTTGTGCTTAAGAAATATGTATCAATCGTTATGTCTAATTTATTTTCATTTAAGATTTAAAATACTAACAAAGTGTTTATTTATACCTCAAAGAATTCATCATCACAATCTTGAAATATTGCATCGCCTTCGTCCATATTCATTGTCCCGAAGACGTCAAGTTCGTTATACGTAAACATTTTGATTTGGTCCTCTACATTGTAAATTTCAATTAATTGTTTGAAAAAAGAGGAGAGGATGGTGGCTGAGTTCTTGAAATGGTTACGCCAGAGTATCTCACATAGATGTGATCTGAAAGGTAAAAATTAATTGAATTTAATGGAAAAGTAATTATTTTTTAATACAAAATGCTTAAGATTACAAGCTGTTACGACTTTCGATGTTATGGTTTAAGTTTAAAGAATCAAAATGTTTCAAATGTTCAACTAAAAATTTTCATCAAGGAAGGTTTATGCTTTTGTGTTTCGATCTAAAATTAACGGTTTTGAATTTAAACTTACACAAAATTTGAAGGTTGTGTACCATACATTTTGCGAAAGTATAGTTTTGCATGTGCCCAGGCACCTTCGATTCTGTTCGTATTAACTTCGACTTTTTCATTTGTTTCAGGGTTGGTGTACGTTGCGGAAAATGCTTTTTTGTGACATACAGAAAAGTGACGATAACCCAGGTCATTGAGATTTTGGTAGGAGGACCAACCGTCGGATAGGATTGTACTTCCTGGTTCGACATATTTGCGAATGATGGACACGAGAGTATCTTGGTCACGATTAACGACAGGAAACAACAATATACGATTTGTGGAACACTCAACAAGACCTTTAAAGAATGAAGACAGAAACATTGGAATTATTAATAATTTCATTTCCTTCGTATGTGGAATCTTTCTGCGAAAGTATGTGGAAATAGAAATAGAAATTTTTATTTTTTTAATTGTCACTTACCAAATATCCATACTTTGTAGCCTTTCGGTTGACCTCTGTTGTTTTTCCTTTTCCTACCAAATTGGCTTTCGTCAATCTCAATCTTTCCTGAAAGCTTAGTATGTTTCAACACATCCCATACATACTGCATAAATATTTGACGTATCCTTGAAGCGTAGTCACACGAAGTGTGTCCATATGCAATTCCTCCTTTCTGTGCAGATTTTTTCATTCCACTTCCAAGGAGATACTCAACAATGAATGTCATAATTTCTTGTAACCGGTACTTCATGTTCGAAAAAAATGAATATTTCCTAATAGAGACTTCCTTTGATTTGTGTTTGGTACATCTAAATGATTCCCCATCAATTGCTCTTTCGCGGCTATTAGGTGTACACCAAAGATCACAGTTTGGTTCGTCGCACCTATATTTGGACATAAGGAGCTTGTTGTTTCTCAACCATCCCAAAAAGACACCGCTTATCATCATTGGGTAAAAGTTAAACGGATTCAACAGGTCATCAAAAGAAATATTAGAGTATTCAGATTCATCCAACTTGTTAACGTATGCACCGTGCTTTTTCTTGTTGAGGCTGGCCATATTGAAGTGAAACTAATGCTCTGTCTAAAAAAAATAACGCCATTTTAATCATATTTATGGTATGCAATATCTAAATGACGTGTTCTTTCCACGCGTACTAGAACCATGTCTCTACAACTTGTATCCAACTCTCCCTTATTTCGTACCCATTTCCTTTTTCGTTTCTCATAAAAGCAAGAATGAAATTTTAAATTAGCACACACATACATTTCACACAAGACCATCATGGCTGCCGTTATTGAGATAATTGACCGACCCTCAAGGCTCGTCTTGAGACAATTTCTTGAGAAGGTGTGCTCGCGAAGTTTGGACTGGCTTTCTGATAAACGGAAAGAAATATTCAACAGAATTATAAGGGACTTAACGTCGCCTCCTTCAAAGTGGCCCCAGAGTGTACGACTGGCGTTTTGGAAGAAGCCCATGACGAGAAATGAAACGGCACTTATGATGTTATTTTTGATAGGTAAATGTGATAATTTATCATTAACAAGCTATAAAGATAACTTCTTACTCGATTTATTCATGCAGGGTTAGTTAAATATGGAAATCATAACATATTTTGTCAAGGAAACCTATTTCTTCCTAATACATTTGCATTTCCTTTTTCAGGCAATGGATTATCTCCTTTTGTGGCGACGGCATGGTGTCTAACGTCAAATGAGAAGTGCCGACAACGGACGTCTGTTTTACAAGCCCGATTAAATCATATTGACAACATGTTGAAGGATTTTGATACCAACCGTGACACCTGGTTTTATTACAGCCTAGAATATGGTAGGCAGCTGTACTTAAATGGGAATCCACGTGTCCAATAGTACGAATACAATATATGGAATAATTTTTTGGGTTGAATAGAGTTTATTTAAAAATGAAAATTTTAATTTATAGAGTATTTATCCTGATTTATCGGGACTGTATTTTACTCCCGCTTTCATAATTTTTGTTATAGTAGGTGTTGTAAAGTTTTTGTTGAATAGTGATATGTCGATTGTCGTATAATTGTGCGTCTTTCTTTCTTGATATAGTGAGTACCAAAACACTGTACATATTGACAGTATCCCAGATCTACTTACACAAAATGTTTCGAAAGTTATAATACTGAGAGTAATTGCTATTTCATATGAAGGCTTTTAGTTATTTCATTAGTTTTTGTGCGTCTTTTCTCCACATAAACGTGTTTCAGGTTTTTGTCCGTTCTTTGTTAAGACTTGACCAATCAGAAGCTTCGCGGGTTTTCGAAAACAATAGCAACACTATTTTTTCCGATATTCACTGAGGAAGATATGAAAGTGCTGATTTACTGTCGTTCTCAATTGATCAGGAACTAGGCAAATCAAAAATGAATCGGTCCCGTTAATTTGACGTTTAGTTTAGCTTTATAGTGCACAGTGAAGGTTATCAAGAGTAATAGTAGCCATCAAATAAGTGAGTTTTCATTTTATTTCTTTCCAATTTTTTCACAAATAAGATCATCAATTTAGATCTGAAAAAATCAGTCCCCCCGGGGGACTCAAGTGCAATTATGCCCTAAAAAGAAATCTGATCTACAGCAGTTAAGCCAAAAAAAATTGATTCCAGAGCAGCATCATTTCTTTTTCAATAATCTGAAAGTTAAAAAATGAGACTATTGTTGAACTTTAGAACAATAAAGGTACCTTTTATTGGTGATTTTTCAAATCAGATTCCAGGACCCCAGTGTTGACATTAGATATTGTTAAGATTTGTTAATACTTTTATGCATTATGATACTCTCTTACTTGAGTTGTTCATATTTTCAATTAATTCCTTTAGGGCTTATTCTTTTGCTACACGTTTTAGAGATCAAGGTTATCACTTGTTTTTGTCATACGTTTTGTTGTATTTTATTAGATTTTTACACTTTTACTTAAGCCATTATTTTCCAATCAATTGCAAGTTTTTCAATTTGTTCAAAAAAGTTTTAGAGATCAAAATCTTTTCTCTTTTTTTTATTTTCCGCGATTAGGCTATAAGTTTTCTTGTATTTTAGATTATTTTATCTATCGTTTTCCAATTATTTTTAAGCTTGAATTAGGTATTATTTCCATTTGTTCAAATTGTTGATGATTCCTGTAGGGCTTTTTCTTTTGCTACACGTTTTAGCTTTTGCTACACGTTTTAGAGATTTTAATCATTTCTCTTACTAACCTCTATAAGGTTATCACTTGTTTTTGTCATAAAGATTTGTTGCATTTTAAGTAGAATTTCAGTCAAAAGAAAATGCTCTGCGTTTTACATAGGAAAAAATCTTTAAATCCCAAACTAGTGAAAATTGAAAAACAGATTTGGAATTTCAACCCATTTCTTTTAGGATTAGGGAATGTTAACTTGGGATTCTTTGGAGCATTGGGTATTTGTTTTTACCATTCTGGAAATAATTTCCCAAATCTGTTTGGCATATTCGGGATCAATAAAATCCTCTATGGCAAAACCTAAATCATAAACTTAAAATTTTTGAAATAGGTAAAAGTTGTGACCAAGGTAGGGAAACAAAATAACACCAACCGCTAAAATTCTTTCTAAATGAAAAAAGAAACCTATCCGAAAATACAAATTCACAAGTTTGGTAATCTAATTCATAAAGAGACTAGGAAAAATTAGAAATCACACCGTGAAAAACAGATTACATCGGAAATGGAAACCTATACGAAAACACAAATTCACAAGTTTAGTAATTTGGTAATTTAGTTAGGGAAACGAAATATCACGAATTGTGACCTTGCTTGCTTTATTCTATTCTTTCTCTGGATCGGGAAATGTGATTTCTCGAATAAGGGAAATAAAATTTCCCAGATTGGGAAATTCGATTTCCCGAACTCTTGAGTGTACCCTTTAAACTAATAATTTTATCAGAACTTATTTTTAAAACCTTCACATAAGACAATTCAATCAAACATTTTAAACTGTCACAAATTAGAGCCTAAGTTCGGGAAAATTGTTTTCAGGTTAGAGAAAATTGATTTCCCTAACTTGTATTACGCATACGTGAGAAAAAACCACAAGTGATTTTTCACTCAAAAGTGTTCGAGTCGTATGTAAAGCAAACCATTATAAGAGTGTATTCGATCAGTGTGTAACACAACGCTAAAGGGAAGGCGTCCTGCCAGGGCGGCCTCATTCGTTCGCATTGGACTTGCATCGCAAGAGCTCAGTTGATCGGTGAGACGGGTTTGAGGTCATTAAGTTGGCTCTCTAGTGCGGCTCCACTGTTGTGACAAAAGTGCCGGGATTTTCAAAGTAGCGCAAGTACATGTCAGAACGAATGAGAGCTATCGAACCAAGAATGATCGAATACATTCAATTATTTTACCAGCTTTCTATAAATCAGGATTTAATTCGTGAATGATGTTTTCAGCAGAAACACAAACTGATCTTTATTTTGAAAATTCAGGAATATTGTTATCTTGATGGTGAAATTTCAATTTCACCAGTTAGTTAAAACAAACATCCAGATCATGTTTACCATTAATCTACATCCGGATAATGTGTTAGTGATATCCCGAATCCCAACCTAGGGACAGTTAGCACGATCCCTAGTTAGTGATCAGTTAGGTAAATATAGCATTTTCCACATATGTATTCATATATTTCCCGAACCTTGGTATTTGATTATTTTTTCCTGTGTTAGCACTTTTTACATTTTATGCAATATTTTCAAGGATTTTGCTTTTGATTATAGCTATACTATAAAATAATGTTCGCTTTGTAATTTTATTCCAAAGTAGATTTTAATTCATGAAATCATTCATGTCATTTTCTTTGCATGAAAACCTTAAGAATATAATATTTTCGTGCTTTTAAGGAGGTTTCATCGAACTCCGATAGGTTTTTAAAAGGAACTTGGCATCTGGTACCATAAAATTGATTCTTTTTTTAGTTTTACCACTCCTCATGTGTTGTAAGACAGAGGAAAATGTTTTATGTCCCATTTTGTCCCTAATTTTTGTTAATCTATGTAGAAGAAGATACCTTAAATCCATATTTGTATTCTTATGTCCGCTTTACGTCAAAAAACGTACCGTAAACCCAGATGACTTCGGCCACCCTCTGTTAACTTCGGCCGACTTTAAAGGGCTGTAACTTTTAACAGGGTGAAGGAATTATATTGATTTTTTGTAGATATTTGGATTGGACAAAGATTTTTCGAATGGCATCGAAGAAAATACGAGATCATGAATTTGATGCGAAAATGGGGCAAAACACGGAAAATTACGACCATCTTTTTTAGAACGCCGATTGAACGATGCTGCTGGTAGATTTATTGAAAATTTTGATACAGTGATTTTGTAAATAGATCAATTGTAAAGTTTACGGCGTTTATCTTCCAAAAAAAAAATTCTTCTTTCTGCCACAACCCCTTAAAGTTGACCCTTCTATTTCCAATGTTTGGATTATACGCCTGTCATATTAGTTTGAAATTCCTCTATTCGGTGATTAAGTCGTTAACGATGTAGTATGATTACCCAATATTACGTCACGATAAGTGGAGATCTTTAGGGACCTATCTCACGCACTCCTTTGAAATGCTAATGAGTTCGAAAGCATTATATAAGACCCTCTTCATATAGTCTCTTAGTACAAAACGAAGTTTTTTATAAGGAGAGTTTAAGACTTGTGAAAACTATTGGAGTTGTTTTGAGACGTGATTTTGTTTTTTGAGACGTGATTTTGATTTAATACGTTGCACTTTTTGAAATCGATATTGGTCCCAAGTATTTATCTCGTTTGACATGGGTAAACGAAAACAATCGAAAAAGGACGCAGACAATAACGAGAAGAAAAAAAACGAGCCAAAGAGAAGGTATACTATTTTAAGTAAAATTCGTGCGTGTTTACATCCCTGTCTCAGTGCCTAGGTGGAACTTTGTTAAGTGGGAAGAAGAATTTTTGTAATGATTAGATATGGATCGAAATCTTCCGGGAAATGACTTTGTCACTATCCCAATAAACAACGAGATCGTTTTGAAAGGCCGCATTTGACGCTTCGTTTTTCAAACTCAGACGAAGGTTCGGGGAAAACTTTCCGGGACGTGGCTGGATATGCCAGGTTGTAAGATACACCCCTGTGTCACAGACCTGCTGGGACACCAACCTTCACTGAAAAAATGGGAATTTTTGTCCTAACTAAGAAAAAAAAGTTCAACCGCGGCTGTGAGACAGGGGTGTTTAGATTATTTTTACCCCCCAGCGATGACTTTCAACCAAGTTTTTGGAATTTCAGGAGATCACAAATATAAAAGTTTAAATGGGTCTTTAAAAGCATGACAAGTCTATAGCTCTTGCTGGGTAGTTTTCGAAAATGGGGTCACTTTTAATCTAAATCATTTTAGATATGGAGAAATACAGTTTTTTATTATGCCTATATATGGTAAAAATCAACGATTGGCTAGGCAAACATTTTATTTACAGAGGGGGGTAAAATCGGGGTTTTTCCTTAATAAGATTAAGAAATCGGGAAATCG